>NW_007257477.1:126195-135247 GCF_000164805.1 Carlito syrichta
GTCTTAATAAACTCCTGCTTTCTCACCATCCCCCACCCCCATCCCCCACCCCACCCAAGACAAAATCCTTTTAATGAATGATACAAGAAATGGCAGGTGGCTACTTGGAGAAAAAAATGTCAAATAAACTTATTGTTCTGGCTTCCAAGTGAACCTCCAAGGAAGATATTTTGATTTAACAGATCCAAGACCAAAAAACACCACATCTAATGATTCCCATATTCACAAAGATTCTATCAGGCTATAGTCAAGCAGTTAGCCTAAGATATAGAATGTATCAGACTTTGAAAATACAGAGAACATTCTCAGAAGTTCTAGAATTGAGTCTCAGCTCCTCCATGGATGAAATACTTAGCCACTTAGCCACTTAGTTTATTGCTCTCAAAAAACACCCCCATGGGTGTTTTGAAATGCTACAAAGCCTTTACAGCAGGTATCAGTTTGATAACTACTCCCTTGCAGACTTTTCAGCTACCTACAATGGTTTTGGCTTCAAATTTTGAAGGATGTTTCTAGCCATTTTTAGGTTAAAATATATAGCAAACATAAGTTCCCATATCTGTTTTCTTGGCTGGATTAGAATTCAAAAATTCAGAGCTGGAAACTATTGATCATCAGGTTCAGTCTTCTCAGTGTCCAGCTGAGGACACTTCAGACTGAAGTTTACTGATTTATAATCTGGTGTGTGGTTGACAGTTGGGGTTTCAAAGTCAGATGAAAGTGGGTTTGAATTCCATCTCTGCCACTTCTCAGTTGCATGACTTTGAGCAAATTACATCAGCTCTCTACAAATTTCATTTGTGAAGTAGGGACAGATATAACACTGTCTTATAAGATCATTGAGATAATTCATAGAAAGTGATTGGCACTGCTCCTAGCATATAGTAAACACTCAATCAAATTCTAACCCTTATTAGTGCCAATAGGCACTATCTATCACATCGAAGCAAAGCACAACCTGACCTCCTGGCTCTGACTCCCACTACCCTGCCTCCCAGAGATACTAAATTGTAATTAGAGTTAAAAGACTGCAAGAAGATATTGCAAATGGTCAAGTTGGGAAAAACAGTATAGATTTTACAGCAGCTCTAAGAAAACGTTTCTGGTTTATTGCCATTAGTGCTACATTTGGGGTGAAGGAAATCAAAATTGTTTTTTTAAACATCCAGTTGATCTAGATAATTAATTAAAGTTGATCTGAATATCCAAAGAAATCTGGCTGTTATTATCCACTAGACATTCGTAAATCTGTTATTATTCTGCAACTATAAAGTAAAACTCAACCTAGCCTGTTTTTCAAATAAAACTGATGAAATGGAAGAAGTCAAATGACTTTATGTCTTCATAGTCAGTGTTCTGAGCTCTAAGAACAGTCTATAAATTATGAAAGTGAATTGGGCTGAGCCTAAATTTATCTCTGAAGGTGAAACGGCTAAAGCTGGCTTGAATATTCAAACTGTTTTGAATGTTATAAACTCTGGGCACATAAAATATCTATGCCAGGCTCAGGGCATTTCACAGTATAAAACTTCAATAAACAACAAATTAAAAGTCACAGAATAGAATGACCATCCCTGTCATTAGAGTTCTGGTAGTACAACTTATACATATTTCTTTAAATAAATGTTTAAAATGTAATTACAAACGATTGCTCAAATGTTCTCCCTTATTGTTCTACTTCTGCCTCCAGACAACTAAAATCCTATTATTGTACAAGTGATTTCATTTGGTGTGTGACCTAGGGACAGTACATTAAGGAAATATCATCAACAAATTAATTTACAAACACTTTGAGAAAACAGACCACAGTAAATGCATCCATTCTTTGTCTAAGACTGAAAAGCCAGAGACATAGCGAAGAAGTGATTAGTTAATTTTAGTAGGGTTTTTATTTTCTCTCCCACAATGTTTTAATCATCACATTGAAAAAACACAGTTGAATCCATCCTGTTATATGTGTGCATCCTAGCCACAGACAGAGGGGTGAAGGTTGATCAATGGGCAGAAAGAAGGTGGGTTCTGTCTCAGATCAACAACTGGCTAGGGTTGTAGACAAATCATGGGCCTTGGATTCACCATCTCTGATTGGTTCTTCTTTGTATGATATTAACCTGGCATGAGTCGTAAACAGTACAAGTGCTGCCTACCTATCCAAATAGTGCTTTCCTGGTAGCAAAACTACTGGACATTCCTCCCTAAGGGTCATAACTACTTTTGTTTAGAAAGAGTTATCCCGTTGGTCACTGCTAGCCACATTCTGAAGTCTTGCTGTGCAGCTTAAAATATTTTAGCATTGCCTTCTGGTTCTCCCCAACAGCACTAGTTCAAATACAAGCTCCACAGTTTATTTGCCGACTGATTTTGGGCAAGATATTTAACCTCAAAGAGCCTAAGTTTCTTCATCTATTAAATGGGAGAACAATGTCAAACCCATTGGGCTGTATGTGAATTAGAAGAGTTTATGTTCAAAAAGCACTTAATCTGTTTCTGCCATCAGTGCTCGGATTTTTTGCCCCATAAATGTTACGTATTATTATTATTGCAGTGACTTTGCTTTGTATTATTCTTCTTATTCTTTTGGAATCATAAATACATATACCACTCAACAGCATTACGTTACTCGTAGGACGTTTCTTATTTTAGTGTTAAGCACAGGTTGCATGAAATATTCATGAGTGTGTGTATTCAAGTAGGTGGATGGGTGCAAAGTTCAAAACTGTAATGCTGCGCCTTCTGGATACCTTTAGCTCTGTCGATGTTTAACAATATTCCATCAGCCATCTTCCTTCTCTCCCATAAGCCCCTGCTTAGCACTTCTCAGATAATATGCTTCATGGTAGCAGAACTCAGTGCCAGTTTTTAGCTTTGAATCAATGGAGCAATCTGTTTCTTCAGATTTATCATCCACCCCAAGCACAATATTGACTTCCCTGACAGTTTAGAATAACCAAGTTGCAGCTCCTGGAAGACTTTCTTAGGAATTTCCAGGGATATTGAGAGCCAATGAATTTGAAGCATTTCTCAAGATGCCAGCAGCAGAATTCTCTAGATTCTATCCATGGTCCTTGGGATAACCCCAGGCACAGGCATGGAATTTTTTTCCTTTTTTTTTTTTTTTTAGGAACAAGTTCTTACTCTGTTAGCCAGGCTGGAGATCAGTGGCACAATCATAGTTCACTGCAGCCTCGAACTCCCAGACCCAAGTCATCTTCCCCCCATCTCAACTTCCTGAGTAGCTGGGACTGCCCATTATGCCCAGCTTTTTTTTTTTTTTTAAGATATGGGGTCTTGCTATGTTGACCAGTCTGATCTCAAACTCCTGGCCTCAAGCAATCCCTCTGCCTTGGCCTTCAAAAATGATGAGTGTACAGGTGTGACAGGTGCTGTGAGTACAGGTGTGACCTTCCAAAATGATGAGAGTACAGGTGTGTTTGGAAGGCATAGAATACTGAAAAACAAAAACAAAAACAAAACCACCAGTTCCATAAGCCTATCTTGTTTTTCTGGTGATGGTCTCTGAACCTAAAAGGTTAAGTAGTATGTGACCAGCCACATTATCATGAAGTTACCTTACATTCTGCACCAAAGTCAACTTCTGCCATGGTCTAACCCTGCTAATGAAAGAGACCGATGATAATCTTGGGTAAACTCAGTGATTAACCACTCCCAGAGGTACATTCCTTGTTTTGAGGAATAATGTTCCCTTTCACCTTGGAAAGTGGAAATGAATTAGAAAAAAAATTGGCCATGCAACCACTTTGTTGTATATGAGTTCCAAGAATTATCTTATCAATAATAACTAGAGGGAGGCTATAACTGCCTTAGATTCCCAGGACTGGTGCTCAGAGAGGAGGGTTCTCATTCCTAACTTATGGACGACAGTGACCTTTTGAAAAGTACCTGATCTATAGGTTTATAACACCACCACCACCATCCCTTGCTTAGATATAACTAACAAAATCATCTAACCAGGCCAGCACTGCTTCTGGTATGACAAAAGGTGTGTAGAAAAACATAAATATGGAACTAATCATTAATTTTACTCACTAATTTGCTCTGGAGTTGGGGGACTCTCTGCACTCACTCATATGATGCCTGATTTGTGTCTCCACCTATTATTGCTCTAGTAGTGAAATAATATTCATTCACAGGGTAACTTTCTTCCAAGAGCTGTAAGCGCTTTATTAAATTGCATCGTGTTAGAGCTCAAGCAATCCACTTAAGCTCATAAATAGTCTTATCTTCCATGTTAGATATGGAGAAAGTCAGTCATGAAGTGATAAACCAAACAGCACATGGAGACAGAATTGAGACTCTAGGCTCTTGAGTCAGGATTTTCTCTACAATATATGTAACTTTTCTTGACGTTCCTAAGCCATGTTTCCTTTTGGCAAGCACTTAAAGAATAATACATACTCTGATACACACCTGCAGGGGATATTTTCCAGCCTCAAATTTGTTCCTCTTTTCCTTCTGAGCACCATTGATATTGAGAAGACTCTTGTATTTCTACGCAGAAGACTTTTTGTTGCACTTTAATTTCTAGAATTTTTTTGTTTTCTAAATATGACTATAGTGCAATACTGAACACAGCACTAGTAAACTCATAGTGCTTTTAATTAATATCCTTCCGCTCACCCACCCCCCACTGAGAATTATTGCAGTAAACTACAGAGCTCTGTTTTCAGCCTATTTATATACATATAGTTAGGAAAAAGAAAAACATCAAAAGCAATTGTGTTCGATTGAAAAGGAGAAACATTAATGTATTAATACTATTTAGATAGACATTTTTTAAGAGCAAGGGGAGAAGAGAATTGGCGAGAACTGGCTCTTCCAAAATCCAAAGATATCCTTTTTCCTCAGTTTCAGAGCTGAATGGTTTTGGTCAATTGACTCTTACCTCTGTTTTGGAGATAGTACTTTATTTTGACTTTTTCTAGGTTTCTGAAGTCTATTGCTTTGACAAACAGAGCAATCTGAAAACTGATTATTCCTTGACTTTAGAGCCATTGTTGGTGTGTCAGTGTTTTGACCCCTGAAGGCAGTTGGCATGAGTCATCAGTAGAGAGCCCAGATGTGGAGGAAAGGGCTTCATCCTCTTGATACAAGTTTTTTTTAAAAAAAAAAAAAAACAAAAACATTTCTCTGTGTTTGAAGGTATTTTCTAAATTCCATGAAGGTTAAATGGCATAAAATTGAATGTAGAATTCTCACACTCACCTAAAAACTTCCAAATAGAATATATGAGGAAAGAAGCCTGAAATTACAACTTAGTTTCAGTTTTAGCCTTCTTGATATCAGCTTTATCCAAGCCTTACATTCTAAGTATATGCCCTCTTTATAACCCAGGATATGTAAAAATACAGCTGGTGTTCAAGTTGATGAGGTTGATTAGATCCTTAAATACAAATTGGTGGAATTGTTTTTCACACTCTATATATTCACCAATCCCTCTAGGATTAGCTGTTTATATTATAATGATGCCATTTGACTTATTTTTATTTATTTAAAACTAAATACCATGATAATGTTTTCTGATGAATGACTTTTTAAACAGATCTGTCCATCAGTATTGTACTATATATTCTACATATTACACAGTCATGATAGAATCAGTGTGAACATTTAAGAATCTCTTTCAGCCGGGCATGGTGGCTCAAGCCTGTAATCCCAACACTTTGGGAGGCCGAGGTGAGGGGATTGCCTGAGCCCACGGGTTCGAGAACAGCCCGGGCAACTTGGAGAGATTTCATTTCTACAATAAATCAAAAAATTAGCTGGGCATTGTAGCGCACATCTGTAGTTCCGGTTACTTGGAAGGCTGAGACAGAAGGATTGCCTGAGCCCAGTGGGTCGATGCTGGGGTGGCCGTGAGCGTGCTACTGCACTCCAGCCTGGGCGATGGAGTGAGACTCCAACTCAAAAAAAAAAAGAACCTCTTTCATTTGGTCTTTTTGATTTTGGCAGGGTCTCAATGAAAGCACAGACTAGTTCACATAAATTGCTGAATGATTTTCGACTTTTATGCACATTACATAAGAGACAGGATATGTACACAATCATATGATTAATCCATATACACGAACCAATAATTGTGACTGCTTTACTCAAACTTTCCTCAGATGGATAGCATGAATAGAACTCTGTACACATCTCAAGGCAGATGACAGAACTGTATTGGTCCCCTTGAATTTGTTTCTCACCATAAAATATAGTCATCATGATGGATGAAAGAAGGGCAGCAGTGCAAAAAGCTAGCAAACCAGCACTTTTGATGGTTCAAGTGCTCCTCTTGAATGCTTAAAATTTACTAGACTACAAATATTTCAACAAGTGACTACAGAGACCAAAAGTTTCAGAGTCTGATGGTATTCACAAATCTGTACCACTAGACCAGAATAAATTTTCAAATGGACTTATAAATAAAAATCTTCAAGTATTTATTTTACAAGGAGAGGAGAGGAATGGGACAAAATGAAGCATCGTATATTTACATGAATTTGACTGTAATTTGCTAGGCTGATTACTTATAGGAATTTCACATGGATATCTTGGGACATAAGAAAGCTACACAATGCTAGAGGGCTGAACTCATTTAAAGACTACATTCAGTCTTGAAATTTGAATTTAAAATGTCTAACCCTAAGATGTTTCTATCATCATGACCTTAATAAAAATAGATTTAAAACATCACCACAATCGTTTTGCAACTTGGAGAGCTCTCTTCATTTCCTTCATTTAGACATGCACCTGTGTGCTCAGAAGGCTTCCGCTTAGCATGTTCCCGGAACCAGGCTACCCAATTTGGCCCACCTATTCACATGGGTCCTCGAGAGGAAAATCTGCCAGCCCACAAATGTCCTTTTTACAGAAAACCTCTATGGACTTCTACCCAGCAACTATCTATATGAACAACCCCTTCTATTGATCTTGTATGTTATGGTAATGCTACATTAGCATTTATTTCTCTGGATACATATTTAAACAGAAATTTCTTTCAAGCTAGTCATTACCTGGTAATGCTGAATCAATCTGAAGAGTGTATTTCTTGAACAGCTTCAGAAAATCTGGTGAGAGTTCCCCTTTGCACAGTGAGCATTTCTCACAGCCTCAGGCTCATGAATGGTTACCTGAGATCTTGAAACAAGAAGACAGGCACAAATGACATCGGATGAGTCAGGACAGCACTGACATGGACTGGTTCTCAAGTCAGGAGAAAGCATGCAATTGGAAGATACTATCTAGGATGCTTGAGGTGGGGTTGATCTGGACTAGATAAAGATAGATCAGATAGATAGACAGATAAGCCTTCAGGCACACACAATCACTTCAGTGTTCTCCAGATTTAAGTTTAAACATGAGGAGAATCTTAACTATCCTGAGAAATTAAGAAATAACTGAATAACTGATCTTACCAGTTCTTTGCTGGGGAGATGATTTTTGTAAGAGTATCAGTAGGTCGGTTTTTAAAAAATCAGAGTCAGATATTTTTAATATTTTAAGTGCCAGATTTTGTATAATTTCAGAAAGTATTCCCTCTAAAGTAACACACCAGCAGTTAACTCAAAAACAGACTAACTCGGTCTTTCTCTGGAATACACATTCTTTCTCACAAGATTTGAAATAACCAACTGCCACTTTTTCTCTGAAGACAGTTTTTCTTTAAAGGGCCACGTTTAACTGCACCTTTTCTACATGAATGTATGCTTGCAGATCTCATCATCTTCTATATTTAGAGAGATGAGCTTTCCGAAGGAAGATAGGCAGCCAATAAGGAGGATCTCATCAAAAGAGAGGTGAGTTACTATGGTTACTTTTCAGGAGGTTTGGTAACAGTGAACGGCTGCTCCTGGCCAAATGGACCCTTTCCAGAGGAGGACCTAAAAAGAATGCTGCCCTCCATACGTGTTGATTCAGTTAGTCGAGACCACTTTGTCATTTTCTTCTTAACCACAGGCTTTCCACGGGCGCTTGCTGCCTCCAGCTCTCCCAGCCTCACATAGGCAGCGAAGTCAAAGGAAAAACAAGGAGGGTCGAAAACTTCCAAACATTAACCTAACAGCGATGAGCAGGGGAATCCTAGCCCAAGAATCCATCCCGAGATTTAAAAAATTGTATACAGAAATCAAACCAGGTTGTTTGGGACCAGCAGCTGGTCACTTTTCAATGGCTGGGGGCTGGGTGGGATTCCGGAGCACGTCCCTATCCACCCCCTCAATGAAGCGAGGCCTTTCGGAGCCCCAGAGAAGGGCACCTGGCTGGATGGGTCCAGACATACCTTGCAACCTGGGTCCACTCACCCGATGGGGCGCGTGCACCTGTTTGGTAAAGGCGCGGGGATCGGCGCTCACTCCTGCAGTCGCGGCGCTGTCACTCTCCACTCGGGCGCTGACAGCGGCGGCGGCGGCAACTGCAGCTGGGCTGGCAGCCTGGCTCCTGCAGGTCGGTGCTCCGATCTCTGAAGCGCGTCGCGCTCGGGGCTGGGAACGCTAGGCGGGCGCGCAGCTGCTCTCGGCTCGCATTGGACCAGAGGAAGCAGATGTTATCCGGTTGCTAGGAGCGTTGCTAGGAAGCGATGACGCCCCTCCGCAGCTCGCGAGCAACTTTCCTGCGGGTCGGGTGCGCCGGCGGGGGCTGCAGGGAGCACGATTGAGCGCAGCAACGCGGAGGGGCGCGGACAAAGAGCCCCCGACAGAAGAGTCTCGGCTGCGCGCGCCTGAGTTGGATCCCGGAGAGTGGGCTGGGAAGCTGCGGAAGGGTGCCAGGCGCCGACCCGGCGGGAGATGGGCGGGGTCCCGGGGCGGGGTCCCGGGGCGGGATCCCTCGCTGAAGGCCCTAGCTGGGTGTTCCGTACGGAGACCGAGTTTGGGGACAGGGGTGGGGGCGACACTTTCAGTGACCAAGGAAGCAGCGGGATTTGGTGAGTGTTTTTTCAGACCCCCGACACTTTCACTGGGATTCTCTTCGCCTTGGAGTAGGTCCCTGAGAAGGGGAGAGCCGGAGGGTGTGTGTGTGTCCCTGAGAAAGGGAGAGACCGAGGCGCGCGCGC
>NW_007257477.1:135267-215162 GCF_000164805.1 Carlito syrichta
GTGTGTGTGTGTGTGTGTGTGTGCGCGCGCGCGCGCGCGCGTGACCTGGGGTGAGGCGTCTGGGGATGAGTAGTATAGGATCTTCTACCTTCTGGGACCCTGCTCCCCAGTGTGTTCGTGTTTGTGTCCGCAGGTTTGAGCGGTTGATAGATTTTGTGCAGTGATATACGAACTGATCCATGAAAATCAGTCCTGAGTCTAATTCCTTTCGGCACTTTCTTTGGCTACCTACTGGCAAGGTGACTAAGATTTTTTTCTTTTTTCTTTTTTTTTTTTTATGTTCCCGTGGTCTAAGTTAGAAAGTCTTCGTTTTGATCCAACAGCTAATTAAGACCTCGGGTCAATATGTACACGTCTTTGAAATAAAAATGTGCAAAAGCAAAGGTGTTTTTCATAAAGGAGACTGGAGAAGGTATACATGTTTTAGCCACTTACACTTTAGAACAAATTCACCCAAAGGGTTGTATCATTTCTGATATCTCACTTAAGCTATGTTTTTATTTTATTTTACCTATTTTCGTTGTTGTTAAATAGGGCTATTTGCTTGGGGGTTGGGGGAATGATTGAAACATCAAAGTAGGAAAAATTTTGTAGCCATTGAGCCCAATTAAAGAAGGAATTCGGAAAACCTGGTAGAGAAAAGTTGCCTAAAGTTGTCCTGAGAGTGTCTCACTGAAGGAGACATAGTGCTTCCTGGGTTCCCCACAGAGTCAGGCCAGAGCCTGGAAGGAAGACAGCACTTCTGGGAGTCAATTAAAAAGAAAAGTTGCTGTCTTTGGAGCCAGGGCAGGGTTGCTGTGCAGTGTTAAGTTGATTCCTGTGGTGGCAGGCATTCTGCAACAATGAAGCGCTAAGCAAATGGGCCCTACAACCCTCAGGGGCAACTGCTTGCTCCCTTAGGCACCTACCACCTACTGAATGCCTACTGAATGTGGCAAACTTAACAGCTTGTTTACCCCAAGGCTTAAAAAGCTGGCGACCTAAAATCTACCTGCCTGAAGAAGTAGTAACAAGTTGCAATACTGTTGAAGATACCGTGAAAGTTTCAGCCATCAGGTATGAAAGAAGACTTTGAGTCTGGCACACTTCAAATCCAGAAGGTTCTCAGGATTGCGCCACTGCAACTTCTTTCTCATTTGCAGTAAGGAAGAAGATCCTATCTCCAAACTTCTTGTCCAGCTTATCTCAAGAGACTCTCTCCCTTGCGCTTTAAGGTTCAGTCACACTGGACTTTTCCATTTCCTTGAATGGGAACGTTCTCACTTGCCTAAAGTATTTTGCACAAGCCGTTTCTTCTGCCTTAATGCACCTCCCTTCCACCTGGCTTACTCCTACTCAGCCTTCAAATCTCAGCTTAAATACCACTTCCTCATAGCAGCTTCCCCTGACAGCCTCCCACCAGCTAGATGAGCCTAATTACGTTCCCAATTCACCCTACCAATCCCATGTCACGATATTCATCACCAGCTTTTATGCTAGCTCTACCTGGTTAACACTGTTCCAAGTGTGTAGCACATGGTGTCTCTGGTACACCAAAGGAAGCCAAGAGCACTGCGAACAGGTAAATCTATACTGTCTGGCTCAAGGTCCCTGTTTTCACCTTAACCATGTAGCTAGAAGTTGGTGAATTTACACAGACCATGAGGGCAGCTGCTAGTTGCTGTGGTTTTAGTTACTCAAGCAGAAGATGGGAGTTGAGGGAAAGTCTGTTACACAGAAAATAGTTTTCTTCTGTTAATGAGATGTTTTTCCCGTTCCCAAAGCATCTTATGAAGGTTACCACCTGGGTTTTAATAGTATTAGGAAATACTCAATTTAAAGTCTTTTGTATACTCTGCTAATTCTCTTCTCTCCAAGTCCTCCAAAGCGGTTTTGGATCCTCCGAGATGAACTGCTTCATCTTTCCTTAAAATACTCAACTACATCAAGTAAAAGTATCCTCTATAAACACATACTCTATCTCTTTGGAGAAAAAAAAAATCTAACTGGAAGCAGCCAACTAACTTGGTCAGTATGGACAGTACTTCCAGAGTTATACTTTATCTAAATAGACCAGGAAACCTTTTCTGTTGTCAGTTTAACTCACCAAATAATTGCCAAATCCCCTCTTCCTCTGGGACCACTGCAGGAAATGTAACAGATGTTGGGAAATATGAAGTAAAGGTCAAGGTAACCTCAAGATCACAGAATTGCTTGGTGGCAATACTGGAAATGGAACACAGGTATGATTTTAATCTTTACTGGGCTATTTATGTCTGTAGATATAATTTTTAAATAATTCTACAATTCTCTTGGTAAGTGATTAGAACAGATTCTTCATTAAACAATTTTGTATCTTAAAATAAATATTAAAATCCCATACAATCTACCTTAGAATTTATCCAAATTCTAATCTCACCACTGAATCTTGTTCCTCTTCAAGATGACCATAGATGCAATGCTAATTCATAATCTGTTTGCTGAAAAGAATGAGATGTTTTACTATATAGGAGAATACACATTAAAATTCATCAGCCCTCTGAAACGTCACCCAAGCTTCCTCTTGAATCTTTCTGGAGAGCCCCTCGGTGAACTATAAGGAGACTATGTTGTTTGCAAGACACAGAATGCAGTTAGATTCATCAATAAAATGCTACTTGAGATAGTTAAAAAAAATTTTTAATTACTACAAAAGACAAAAAAACCCTCAAAGAACCAGAGTCATAGATGGCTGTCGCAGTTATTATAACAAAGATGGGGTAAGCCTGCATTGAAGCAGTGTCAGAAGATAGCAATAATTTGTCCCGCTTGAGGTTCTGTGGATGACACACTCTAAGATTAATATATAGAAAAAAAGTTTCCTTTGCATGATTTTTTTGCTTGTGGTTTTATATTTGCTTTGATGTTTTCAATATGTCAAACATGTACATATTTACTAGCACACATACATATGTAGACATACTCAGCCTTGCTCAGCCTACCAGCTCAAACCTCTTTGCCCTGTGGCTTTGGAAATGTGAACTCAAATGGTCTTTATTTGCAACAGCATCCCTTAGTGGTGTTGAAATGCTCTAAATCTATGATGACTATGAGTGTACAAGTGGAATCTTTAATGAGCTCATTGTGTTTTAGTACCATCAGGGGTTAAAAATAACTTAAGCAACAAACAAGCTTGTTATTAACAAGCTTTCCATAAACGATTACCAACACCACAGCATTTGAAATAACTTTTTTTAAAGATGTAAGTTGTGCCAGATATTGACTTAGAAGAGTCTTACCAATACTGTTTCATTTTCTTGGGCACCCAACTACAATCCCCAGCCTCCTTAAATATAGGTGGAACTATCCATGTGACTAGTTCTGGCCAATGGAGTTTGGGCAGAAGAGATGAATACCTCCTCTAAGCATGTCCCCTAAAGCATATAATTTGCTTCTGATGCCTCTTCTTCGTCCCCCATTTGCATGGCAATATATTCCGTCAGTGTCTATAAGGATGGACAAGTCACAAAAGCAGCCTCAATCCCTGAGTTGCTGCTGGAAAGCAAGTTGCATGGGCGAAAACATCCCAGATGAAGGAGACAGAAACCTTTCTTATGCTAACACACTGTCATTTAATGTTGTTTATTACAATAGATAGCATTAATCACCTCAGCTAATACAGTATGTAAAAATAAGTTGTCCCTGAAACATCTATAGAATTTTTAAAATATTCTTTGTTTGGGGGATGTCAGCCATGTTTTTAGTGCTATATAGGTGTTTGATGATAATTGCCCAGCCCCCTCTACTTCTAGTTTGTTTCATCTGAGCCTGGTAAACTTATTAGAACTGCATGTACATAAAGGGAAAAGTGATCTGGACAAAAACTTCTCTAATGAGGAAATACACTTTTGTACATGAACACCTACATTTTGCCTTTTCAGAATCCTCTTGAGTTACAATTTCATTAATTTGGGTGATTGTTACATTTATATAGATGCTCACTTACCCAATGTTCGTATTTTAAAGTCAATACTTTAGCGTTTTGAGCTGATATATATTGCTTTGTATATGTGTTCACCATAAAGGCCTACAGCATTCAGAAACCAAATAACTTATATGGATCATAAATGTAATGCCTATAGTTCTAAAATATATGTCTGAAGTTGGTATGGTTTTGAAGTTAATGGTTTTTTTGTACAGACTAAAATAAGCAGTATCATTCAGGCACAGAAAATTTGCATGTTGATGCTGCAAAACTGTATCTTTTTTTAACATAAAAAATTTTCACACATGCACATATAAGCCATCTGCTAAAACTTTATTGATAAAACCAGTAGCAGCAGTTTTACAAAATTGGAATGATTTTCAGTTTTCATGAACTATCATGAATTCAGTTGCAGCAGACATTTTATACAAACTGGGGCTAATGCTTTTTTCTATGTTTCTGTTTTAAACAAAAAGCAATTAGAATTTATCCTCATGCATTTAAATATCTAATACAGAAATAGTGTTTAGGCTGCATAAAATATGCTTTCCAACATCACTGTGAGACTGAACATCTGCCTGAAGTATTATTTATACAAGAAAAACAATAATTCTTCCAATCATGAACTTATTCTTTATCACAGGTAAACAACTTTATATTTTCTAACATATTTTCAAAGGGTATTTTTAACACAAAGTACTGACATTAAACATTTCGCTGATCTGCCTAGTTAAAACACAAGCCATCACAGTAGAAGAGTAATGCATTAAAACCATTGTTATGAAATCTTGAAGATTACAAAAGGTAGAAAGGTATTCTCATGTTTAACAATTTAAATATTGCCAAACCTTTTCCTATATACAAATTATTCACTGATAGAAGTAAATTTAGAATGGGACAGTTCATGACATTTTATAGCTGTATGTGCTAGTAACAGCTAGAGATACATTCATGCTTCTTTAATAGGAAACACCATAAATCATTAACTCATACTATGAGAAACACAAGGATACCTATATGGAACGTTCTGAAGATTGTCAGAAGTTTCTAAAATAAGGTTTCAACCCTTTGGCAGAGAAAACAATTTTTTTCTATCTTGAACTCCTGGATCACCTAGCAAGTCCTGCTGGAAAATTGGAGGAAATATAGCAGGGTCTAGGAGAGGTTTGGGGTAGCTTCTGCCTTACAACTAACAAGGCTGGTTTTGAACCATCAGTTTGCCAAGGATTCTTCCAGTGACTTAGAAATCAAGAGGAAGACAAGATTTTATACAAACCCATGTTATACTAACCTATCCCCCAAAGTGAAATTCCTGAAACTATCAACTCCCTTTAACAACCACCAAAAATTCAGGACAATCTAGTACATATAAATAATGTATTAAGGTAAACACGGAATATAAAAAGTACAGGTTTACAGTGTTAATACATCTGCAGTATCCAGCTGTGAGTAGAATAGTAATATAAAGCACATTCCCTGCTAAGAACAGTGTACTCCATGTAGGGTAAAATCTCCTGAATATCTCCCAAAATAGCTACATATGTTCAAAATGAATGAATCATTCACATTTACATTTTTTTCATGAAAGTTCTTCAAGGACACCCATCAAAAGTTGAGATATAAAGGAAAACCAATAAAATATTTTAAAACAACAGAGCTGCACACAGTATGCATATGGTAGAACATAAATGTGTGAATGTGAACAACTGTTTCAGATGCCATATGAAGATCAAAAAAAAATTTGAGAAAGAGTCAGATTTATCTTGCACTGTGAACACAAATAAAACATTGCTATGAAATCTTGGATGTACCTTTAAAATGACTTTTTAAATCTTTAGTCTTTCTGGGAGGTAATGAAGGATATTTAGGAAGAAAATGATTATATGGGAGAGGAAAATCACTTGCAAGGGGAGAGATGGACAATCCTGATTCCTCAAAAAAAATAGTGTAGATTGAAGGATCTTTTTCTAAAGTATCATATTCAAATCCATTTGGAGGGGAAGCTATTCAATTTAATACTTTCTCTGTACTCAAAGTTAAATTGTTCAGAAGAAAAGACTGCATTCAACTCAAAGGTTGGCAAATCTGCTGAAAACATGGAGGACTTGCAATTTGTTATGTAGCTAGTGTTTGTGCGCGCGTGCGCACACACACCCACACGCGCGCACACACACACACACGCACACACACACACACACAATTAGAAACTAATACTTTATTTCTATCTTCTCAGAGGCAGAGTAGCCAAAGTCTATTCCAACTATAACTTGTAGCCAGACAAATTGCTGACATTTTCTATAGCTGAATGATTGGCAGAGGTCTAAAGGTATCGATCACTTTGATATATGGACATGAAGAGTTGATCTGACCTTAGTATAAAAATAATAAACTATCTTACAGTCTTCAAAAACACTGCAAGTTTTCAAAAATTCTGCAAAGTGTTTTTCCATTTGTTACCTTGTCACAGGTATGACTCTAGTTCATAGTGGGGACTTAAAGTGTTCATTACGTTAATGAAGGAAAGAATGAATCTAATTCCTACAACAACCTAGTTAAAAATTGGTAAAATGAGCATTACTATTCCCTTCTGGTAGATGCAACAATGAAGGCTTGAAGAATTTGCAATTTGACATTTATTTTAGAGCTCATTAGTGGGAGACTTGGTCCCAGAACACAGGCCTTATTAACTTTAATCCAATATTCTCCCCACAACCACACCTTCGTCTCTGCAACAATGTCAGTTTCCACAAGATGCTGTAGCTACAAAGTAGTCAGAACACATATAAATAATCTAAAAATGTTCATGAGATACTAATCATCAGCCAGGCATCCCCATTCACCCAGTGTGATTATCAGTGTTATCTTTCCAACAACCATCCACTTGTTCATTCAGCCTATGCATTATCATGGGTCATCCTCTCATTCAGAATTCAGAGCCGCTGTGTGATCCAGATGCTTACATACCATTTTTAGTTAATTTGTACAACCAGCTGTTGTACAGATGATCACAAGGCTTCCTTTCTCTAGGCAGGAGTGGTAAATAGTAAATGGAAACTAATTTAAGCTACCAACAGAAAGTGGTTTTCCATCATGAATCAGTAGCAACACAATTAGTACTTTTTATCAAGGTATATTTAATGCATTGTTCAACAAAAGAAAACACTACAGAGTCACTAAATTTGGGATCACCTTCTCAGAGCCTTCAGGACTTCCTCTTGGAGGGAATTACAATAGAGGGAAAAACTCTTAGGTAACATAAATTATGAAATTATGAGATTTTTTTCATAAATCTTCTCCCAAATGTAAAACAAGCTCAATATGATATATGATAAAATTGATATATTCAATTGATTCCAGACTGGAAGTTATATTTTATTTGATGGATCAGATGTAGTAATCCATTAATTTTTTTTCTGAGAGCATGAACATTAAAAAAATTTGCCATAGCAATTGAAACTAGAAATAAAAGTAGATAAGTCATAAACCATGATATATCCAGACAATGGGATATTATTCAGAACTTAAACAAGCTACCAAGCCATGAAAATACATGAAAACATAAATGCGTATTACCAAGTGAAAAAAGCCAATCTGAAATGGCTACATACTGTATGTATGTACACTTGTACGACATTCCGGAAAAGGCAAAACTATGGAGATAGTAAAAGGATCAGTGGTTGTGGGACTTAGGGGGGAGGGAGGAATGGATAGACAGAGCATGGAGGATTTTTAGAGCAGTAAAAATCTTCTGTATAGTATTATAATGATGGATACACACCATTATACATTGGTCAAAACACATAAAAGGTACCATACCAAGAGTGAACCCTAATATAAACTATGCACTATGGATGATGATAATGTGTCACTGGAGGCTCATTGAATATAACAGATGTACTACTCGGTTGCTCAGAATGTTTATGGGGAGAGAAAATTGTGTATGTGAGTGGAGATGGGCATGATATGGAAATTTTTTGTATTTTCTGCTCAATTTTGCTGTGAAACTAAAACTGTTCTAAGATATAAAATTTATTAAGTTCTAAAAAAAAATAGATCACAAAGACCATCATGCTTTTTCCTGAAAAGACCGGTCAAATCTTATTTCAACAGATATTATAGCAGAAATGTCTGTCACAATAAGGTATGCAAATACCAATTTCTTATTTACAAACTTAAAATAATAAAATCTACATTAAATTTTAAATTCTGGAAAATATTTTATAATAATAAAATAATAATAATAAAATCCAATTCATAACACTATTTCGAAATAATAAAACCTAATTTGTATGGTAGCATAATAAAAGGCTGCATTATACTGGGTAGAGCTGTGAACAAATAAAGATTATCATAGCCCATAGGGAAATGTGACAAAATTAGTTAACTTTGCTCAAGGTGTCACCTATGAAGAACTTGACAAAGAAACACACTTAAGAAATGAGGTCCTAGAATGTAACTATATTATACAAAATAACTTACATGAAAGTGTCTTTATTCTAGTGTACACGTTCCTCACCTAATCAGTTTTTATTGGTAGACTTCAAGGTCTTTATCAAATAAGAGATATGTACTTTTAAATTATGGACTATTAACTAGGCAACACTAATAAATTGTCTTTAGTAAGAACTTTTAGGTACCACAGATTTTTACTTCACTTGTGTGAACTGAGACATGCTTAGCAGACATTTGAGATGAGCTCTGATGATGTTAAAAATTACAAGCAATAGATCCACTGGAAAAACTTATTTTAAAATGGGTTGAGGCCAGAAAACAATTATCAGTCCATTTACTATGGTAGAGACACTCCCAATGTCAATTAAACCTTTACCTGTTTCACAAGCATGGCCCAAATGTGCTTAGTTTTTAAGACAAGTTTTAATCAAAAACAGAGAGGTAAGCAGGGCTCTTTGTTTACATCATCACTCCTTTGTCTGGCAGCTACTGTCTCCAGGTCACTCTTTTAAAAAGTAAAGGATATCAGTGGTTTTCACTATTAAAACAGAGTTTGTAAGGAGGACTATGTCATGTTTGTTTGTATGGACCCAGAATTCCAGGGTCTAACTCACTGCCTTGCAAAGGGCAGTCGGTATTAAATTATAAAAACCAAGCGTACTACAATATCCCATTTCCATTTCACACAGTAACTCATTTCATCACTGGAATAGGATGCTGCATTTCTTCTCTCAGATATGAAAATGTCCACAGGCTGACAAACAAATGTATCTATTTCTTAATTAGAGACAGAGTAATAACTTTCGAAATCTTCCCTAAACCCTCTGCCTTTCAGAGGGGGAGAGAGACCATTACAGAAATACATTAAACCAAAAATTAAAGGACAAGAAAAGATCTTATTGTTACCTAAAGTTCTTATCAGAGTCTAGTTTTAAAAATATATAATATTTAGAAACAAAAAAGAAATAGTTGAATTTATGCTGCTTTATTCACCTTGTCTTCTGCAGCCCCTAGCCCAGGAATCTGCCAGGGGAAGGAGGAGGATATACCTCATCAACAAGAATACAAGCATAATGAGCATTTGTATACCTAACCCTGAATTGTACCCCACATCTTTAAAACAAAAAATTAAAGAATTAAAAAAGGTCTTTTGAGTGAATACATTTTATATAATCTAAAACAAACAGAAAGCCAGCAAATAGATACTTTAAGGGGAAAGTGAAGAAAACAATAAATAAATATGGCAATACTAATGGAAAGTCAGCCTTCTCATCATTCTCAAAGTGGTACTGGTAACACTGTCACTCAAAGGCATGAAGTAAAAACTCCTACAGAGACACCTTAAGGCAGCAGTAGTGAGCAGTGCAGTGGAGATGCTCACATTCAGCAGTTTTATTCTAAGAACAGCCTCAGCCCTCCATGATTGCCCATGAGTTTGTTCTATAAAGCCTCGAGCTGTTTCACAGGCTCCACAGTGACTATAAATATAGGTGATTATTGTCTATGTGTCTAGGACACTGCTTTGTGACCCAAGGGAAACAAAAACAGTCAAAACACCCACCGTAGGAAAGGAAACTCACACTGAGGCTGCAGGCATCTCCAGAGTCACCTAAACAAAACCCAAACAGAAAAACCTAGAGAAAACCTTCTATGATGCATAGAAAAATCAATGTGGAAAAAAGTGTCCAGAGCGGCAGAGGACAGGCCTGGAGTGTTGTTATTGTTGATGCTGTTTTAAGGTTACATATAAGAGATTAGACTTAGAAGGGACTTAATAAAGGCTTTATTCCTAAATGTCCTCCCATTCTTCTGTTGACGGAACCAACACTTCAAGAAGATTTTTCTATTTTAAAAAGAATAGACCTGGGCATGGAGGCTCACACCTGTAATCTCAACACTTTGGGAGATTAAGGCAGGAGGACTGCTTGAGCCCAGGAGTTTGAGACCAGCCAGGGCAACAAAGCAATACCCTTATCTCTACAAAAATTCAAAACATTAGCTGGGTATGATAGCGTGCATCTGTACCCCCAGCTACTTGGCAGGCTGAGGCAGAAGGATCACCTGAGCCCAGGAGGTTGAGGCTGTGGTGACCTGTGATCGTGCCACTGCACTCCAACCTGGATAACAGAGTGAGATCCCAACACCCCCTCCCAAAAAATAATTTTAAATTAAAAAAAAAAAGGCTTCCAAAGATGATGATTCTGTGACTTTTCTTGGCAGTTCCCCTTCTAATGCAACCAAGGCCCACTGCAAGTCTGGGGCTTCCCGGAAGATTTCCTCAGCCAACATGTCTCACCTTCTTCCAGTAACACATAACAAAAAATTCTACTTTTTATGGCACATAATTAGACTAATTTAACAGCTGTTTATTGGTAAACGGTATTGTTTTTATGACTAACTGCTTTATGTATAGTCACAGCACATAACTTAAATTTTTAAAAGATTTCAAGTTATGTACTATCCCAAATAGCACAGTGCTAGACTAAAAGAAATCGAATGAAGACATTTGGAATTAATAAGAAACAACTTTCACATAATTCTCTTTTGATCTAATTTGAACTCTTTTGATTCAATATAGGTGAATGCTCTGAATCTATCCACATGGTCAAGAAGAGAAAGTGCATTCTTTGGTTAGAACTCTACATTCTGGATAGTTGTTATTAGAAATCATTCCATGATTTCTGTCTTCCATCCAAACTCCTTTATCATCCTTACATGTTGAATTCTTCCCAACTAAAAGCGAGAAGGTAAGTGATTCTTCTCCAGTGTCTCTATGTTTCTCCTTAATTGGGAAACCTGTTACTCATGACATCACTTTGGCAACCTGGGGATACTGGGAGTGTAGACTCACAGTTCGCCATCCCCAAATCATGGTTAGTTTAAAACTACAAGCAGCACGTAACTGGTTCCTGACACCTGGTTACACTCAACTTGAGGTGGTCTGTTCCTGATGACGTCTCCAGATAATGTTGACAAAGTTTCTTCCTCTTTACTCCAGGTTTGAATCACTTGAGAACAAGTGAACATGCTTTCTATTATATCAAGAAGCCACTCTTGAAACTATTTTAAAAAGACGTTAGAAGCAACTGATAGGATTTCTTTCATTACGATCTCATAAGGGAAGCAGTGATAAATAACTGGTTCTGAGTAGAACTTTCCAGTTAAACAGTAAGCTAAGTTCTGATAACTGTGTTATTAGATCGTTTATAAATTTTTACCTATAAAGATATAAAATGGATATATAATGTAGGTAACAAAAAAGTGATGTCCATTTTTAAAATAGTGTTGTTATAGTGCCACACCCTTTTACTTTTTCAGATCAAAGTGGCACTATGCAGTCACATTGCTATTGTCACCAACTCTTGATGGGGACAAGGTACTCTGTCCATATATAAATAGTAGAGCTGGAGTGAGGAGAGGCCTGTGTGTGATTGATCAAGATGTACACACAAGCACCAAGGTTTGCACTCCCTCCGAACTAAGGGGACAAAAGACAAAGACTTGGTTATACCTCAGACGGACTCTATTCAGATTCAATTTTCTCTACATACCAGGCTAATCTCTGATTAGGTTGTCCTGATGAGATCTACCTCCTTTACAAGTCCAGGCTGGTTTCATGAGCCTATCCTTTTTAAATATCTGAAAATTGTTCTTAATAATTCTCTAGTGTAATAAAAACTTTTGCTAGAAGGAGAAATAAATCTTGAATGTTTTCTTTTTCAAGCATGATTGTGAGGAAGAAATATTGAATGCTAACTATAGGCCAGGCTCTACACTATGATTTCATTTGTATATTTTTTAAAACCTTATGAGGTAGCTATTATTTCCATTTTCCAGTTAAAGAAACTGGGACACAGCCTGGCTAAGTAATTTTCTTAAGGTCACACGGTTAGCAGAGTTCCATCCACACTCAGGCTAGGACCAGTTTGCCAAATTTATTGTGTTGAATCACTGAACATCATTGTCTTAGAACAGTTCAACTTCCCCCATCTTTAGGTATTTTACAAAAGTCATCAGGGTCGAGAAAAATAAGATGTAGTTAATCTAAAATGTATTTTGGTTTATTAGTTTGCTCTTCTTGAATACTACATGTCAGAGGATGCTAAATGTATCCAGCCTATTTATTTATTATATAATTCTTCCATATATATGCTGTATGACATTTTTGTTATTTTGGTTTTTTTAATAGCTTTGCCTAAATGATTTTTTTTTTTTTTTTGAGTTGGAATCTCACTCTGTTGCCTAGGCTGGAGTGCAGTGGCATGCTCACAGCAACCTGTTGGGCTCAAGTAATCCTTCTGCCTCAGACTTCTGAGTAGCTGGAACTACAGGTATGTGCCACCACATCCAGCTCATTTATTTATTTATTTATTATAGGATGAGGTCTTGCCAAGTTGCTCAGGCTAGTCTCAAACCCCTGGGCTCAGGCAATCTTCTCACCTCAGCCTCCCAAAATGCTGGGATTGCATGCTTGAGCCACTGCCCCCAACCAATTTCTAATTTTTAAGACATAAATGCTTTTGCCATTTCAGAATTATCTATCATTTGCTTTTATCCTGGATTAAATAGAGTGTATTGTTCTTTAACCACAATTTCCTTAAAAGTAAGAGGAGATACCACATGTGTTTTCTAGTCCTGTTTATCAGTAAAGAATATGCCTTCATTTGGTTTTGTCATTTACAAATAATCCCTTCCTACTCACTTTTCTGCTTTTAATATACTAAATCCTCTGCTGAAAAAGGATAGCCAGGTTTTTGGGAAGTCCACAGCTTGATCTGTGCACTGAATCGTTAATTAAATCAATTTAGTGGCTATCAGAGAAGCACTTTTACTTAACCTGATGGTAGTTTCTACTTAAATAATACTTCACATGGAAAGAAAAGAGTTTTGGTTCTCAGATGAGGTCATCTAAAACAGTGTCTGACCAGGAAGTAGCAATAATTTGTAAAATATCATGAGATCTACACACTGAAAAGGCAGAAACTATGTTTCAGGCTCACTAGCACCTAGCACTACAGAGAATATCAAACATTTGAGGCCAATCCGTTAACTGTCATTGAAAGATGTCAGCGTTAATAGCACCTAAAGTGAAGGACTGTGCAATACCATACTCTTTTACCCCTTGCAAACATGGTGATGATTTTTTCTCAAACTTCATACAGATGGGATGCCACGTATAATACATCCAAAGGCATTACAAATTCTTCTTATGTTAGGAAAAGCAAGACACTTATGCAGCATCAGCAAAAACAGGGTCCAAAACAACTGTGCATCACGCTGGGGGCCATGAAGGAAAGGGAACTGAGAGCAGGTGTTCGGCTGCCTGGTGAATGGTCCATTTAAAAATTCAACAATAGTCAGAGGGGAGCAGAGAGTACAACAGCCACCACCGTGATTGGCGAAACCAGCACTTCTCAGTCGAGTGTAAGCAAGCTCACACCCTGAAAGAAGGCACACTATAAAGCAGATTTCCAACAACCTAGCATAGCATTTACTCTCAACAATATTATTTTTAAAGCATGCTCTTCAGGGGGAAAAAAAATCACTGAAAGAACTATTCATACAACAAAAACTGGTAATGCTTCAATGTCAAATCTCCCTATGAGATATTAATTATTAGTTAGATGAAACAGGCAAAAGCAGTTTTTTTTTTTACTGCAGAACCAACTAATTATCTTTCATAACTCTTTTGAAAAGCAAATGTAAATGCAAAAGCTCAAGTGAGAAAAATGTTAAATGCATTTGTATCTAGACTTTGCCAAGAAAATAAGGAAGTTTAAATGCACAAAATAAAAAGATCTTACTAAACTAGAATTTTAAATCAAGGTAAAAAAAAAATTAGCCCCATATTTCAATGTATCTTGTCTTCAGCATTTCAGGTTTATACAATCAGCTGAGGGTGAATGTTGCTGTATATTCAAGATGTACATGTATCTTACATGGTGAGTAGCACCAACATAGTAATATTATAAAATTTTTTTTAAAAATTCTTTTCAGGTATCCCTTTTTAAAAATGCTGCACATTCCTGTAAACTGTATCATACGCAGACCACTGGAAAGCAGAGCCAGTACACAAAGATATCTTCATGACACCAGCAGAAAACCTTAAAATGGGTGGGTCAGAGGAGTATAAAATGAAGTATAGGTAATTATTGAGTATCATAAAACAAGGGATGCAGCAACACATAGAGTAGGAAAATATGAGAGGAAAAAATTCAAGGCTGTCTACAGTATATACAGATTTTTTTCAAATGTAAATTTTAAAGTGAATGCTGCTATTATGTTACTGCAAAACAGAAAGCATAGCCAGGCTGTTCTACTTCCCTTTAAACACAAGGCATAAAGAGAGTAAGGAATGTGAAAAGCCAATTCTTTGTGCCACTGTTTAATCAATCGCACTCAGTTCTACTCAATGACTTAGCCACACTGCAAAGACCACTCAGAAGTTAATGGAGATAATGCTGAAAAAGCACTTTGAGGTTTCCCAAAGAAAGGTAGGGTAAAAACCCAAAGGAACATGGTTGTATTACTTATTCTCAATAACCAAGCAGCAATATACATGAAACTCCTGTGACCTGAAATGAAGATATTAATCTATTTTGCAAATTCTGATTCTTCCATATAAAACAATTTCTTTCAAAGACGGAACCCTGAAATCATAGTAGAGTTGTCCTGTGCCCTAGTGTGGTCTTGTCAGGATAACCACTACACACTGTAAGGAATATGTTCTTCAAGTGTTACAGCCTACGCTTACAATCTGTCAAAATGTAGAGCTGAGGAGGAGTTATGTGTTTTTAACTGTATACAGCCATCACTAGCTATCACTCTTCCCACAGACAGGAAAAAGTCAACAATGAAACACAGAAGCTAAAAATAAGTGACTGAGCAATTGCTCAGAAGAGCTGCACATTGCGCCCAGGGTTAAATGTACATACATGCCTTCCTTTTTCTTTTCTTATCACTGCCAGTTTAAAGTAATTGAAATTAAGGGCTCAGATCTAAGAATACGGAACATAAACATGCATTTTGTAAATATGTAAAAGTAATTCTTA
The DNA here is from genome assembly GCF_000164805.1 of Carlito syrichta. Classification (NCBI taxonomy): domain Eukaryota; kingdom Metazoa; phylum Chordata; class Mammalia; order Primates; family Tarsiidae; genus Carlito; species Carlito syrichta. The sequence continues at coordinate 150,715 of NW_007257477.1, forward strand.
AGTAAAATTTCATGCTCATAACCATACAAATCAGCATAATGAATGGAACATGCCCAGAATGCAGGTAAGGGACTAATATATGGTGCTGCAAATGCCATTAAAAAATAACAGTTATAGGCACTTCAAATGCTCAAAACTTTAGTGTCACTCTGTACAAGCTGAAAATACTTCTTCATTCACAAGTGTTATAACATGTTCACTTTCAAGAGTCAATCAGACATTTATTAAAGATCCACTGTATGAAATTTACTATGCTCTAATGATGGAAAACACTGCATTAAAAAACAGCATGATTTACATGCAGGAGTACATTCAAAATATATGTATGAGTATATATAATTGAAGGTAGAAAAAGTATAATCCAAAAGACTACCAGATTCAGAAAAAGCAATAAATCCATGACTGAAATAGGTATTTTGGTTTTCTTCTTATTCAGTAAGAATTTATTAGGTGAGAGAGACAGCATAAAAACCTCGAAAGTTACAAGTTTGAAATCTTACATATTGAAAAGGAGACAAGGTGTCGTACAACAATAGTTTTTTAAACTCTTCTTGCTTGAAAATGATTCATCTAATCAAATCTCATAGAAACCATAATATGTAAGATAACAGGTATTTAATTAATACAAATTTATTTTATATGTGCATGTTTATAATATTTGCTTGTTAGTTAAACAGCTTTCTTTGATAATGAGAAAATGTGAAATAAGAGATTATTATAGATTACAATTAGATCTTCTATGAGTCTCAGCATTTGATTCATTTCTGTTTTGGAGTTTTTGTACCATGTTAAGAAAATTCTGAGTCATACACCAAAGTGGTTACAAATAGTAGCATTTAACAGCTCCCTTGCAATCTCAGGTTACTCGTCAAGTAAACAGAGACGGCAGGAGACGCTTCATCCCATAGTCTGAACCAAAGTTTAGTAATCTATTAGCATAAATTAACTCATTATTGATTATCTTAACTTTAATAACAATTTCAATACAGACACCTGGTTGTGTATGTGTACACATACACATACAAAAAAGTAGGGGGAGGGAGTGATAAAAAATTAGCCATCTCTGTTTTGCTAGATTAGTTGTAACACTCATATGAGCTGCAAATTTCTCCCTTCAACATAGGCTTAAATTCTTGCTGTTGGACCAACACATCTTGTGTGAATTAAGTTTCTGTAACTTAATAAATAAATTTTTAATTACAATATTTAAAGCCAAATCAAACTATTGAGAAACCCAGAGCTCCCACTCAGAATGTCCTAGGGTTTAGTAGAATCTCTGTTTGAAAGTCTAAAAACCTTGCCAGGATGCACAGGCTTGTGTCAGTAGTTGGCAACAATAGGTGAGCAAGGTAGACACAGCACACAAGCACAGGCTGGCAAACCTAGGATTCCAGTAAAGCGTGCCATCTGCAGATCTGCTGGCCTTTGGTTTCCTTCATTTCTTCCCAATGATCTTGTTCCTCCTCTCCACTGCTGTTCTGACCCAGAGAAATCCAGCCAATCATTTCTTTACGCTTCATAGTACGCCTGTTATACACGGAAATCATCAATGTGACATCAGAGAGCTGAAAAAGGGCCACCTGGAAAACAAAGGTCTCCTTATAGATAGGATTGGGTTGACTACGCCGGATGGATGTCTTGCAGCGGGACATCTCTTGACCCACAGAATTGAGGAGAAAGAGTTTTCCATATGTATCTAAGACAAAAAGGCGGGGGGAGTGATGAGAAAAAATTAGCCATCTCTGTTTTGTGAGATTAGTTGTAACATTCACATGAGCTGCAAATTTCTACCTTCAACATACTGATCAGTATCCTTAGGCCTAAGTTCTTACTGTTGGACCAACACATCTTATGTGAATTATTAAGGAAAGGGATGATTCCCGTGAATGCCTAATGTTCCATGTGGCTCACTATCCTGTACACATCGCTGATGTTCATTAGAAACATTATTGCAATGGTGCAATGATGCTTGTAGACATACACAGTTCTTCATCCACAATTATGTAATAAGATAAACATAAAAATTTTGCATATCTGCTTCTTTTTCATAGTCAAATAACTATTTTACACCTGAGTTAAAGAATCTCATCTCACTCTACACATACTTTGGACCACCCCATCCACTCCCATCGTTTCAATGACAACTACCAAGTCCATAGGTCTGGCCTGACATCGCTCCCAAACTCAAGATCCAACTGAATACCACACTTCTTCTCCTGACATCACACACACATCTCACACTCAGCATGCCCCAACTCTACAAATCTGCTACTCCAGTGATCCCCATCTCTGTGAATAGTAGCATCATTCACTCAATTATCTGTATCAGAAGTCAGGACTTTGTTTTAGACAGAACTGAATTCCTCACCCCCAGTCCATCCAACCAGTCACCAAGCTCTGTCAATTATACTTCCTAAATCATTACCAAATCTACCCACTTCTTTCCACCCCAGGGCCACTGAACCCTCGGTGTACATTGTAAGTTTAGGTCACCAGTGTCTCTCACCTGTATTACCTGATGCTTCCTCAGCAATCCCCTTGTCACTGGGTTGCAAAAGCGATCTTGTGAATAAGGATCTAGTTGTGCCATTCTCATTAATAAACAAAAACTCAGCCTTCAGTATGTCCCACTAGTCTCAAGGCAAAAACTCAGCTTCTTGGTGCAATTTCTGTACTCTGGCCCTGTTTATCTTCCAGTCCCATTGCCCACTGCTGTCTTTAGATACTACATTCCATTACATGGAACTTCTTCCCTTCCAAGTCACCTACTCTTTTTCCCTTTCACTTCTGTCCATTCTTTCCATGCCCTGATAAACCCAATGATATCTATCCACTCTCACATGACCTCTACTGATTATGTTTAGTTTGGATATCACTTTATCCAGCAACCTTTGCTGTTTTTTGCTGACCTCTTTCCCCTACTCCCATCAGCTCAAGTTCTTCTGTGGCCTCCACCAAAACCTAGTTCTAGCCTATCTCTGCACTTATTTCCCAGTATTATTGCTTGTTTACTTGTCTGCAAAGATAGTCAGTTCCCCAATGGCAGAGAGAGGGATTGTCTTGTTTACCATGGTACCCTCAATGCTGGTCTCGTGCCTAACGTGGTAGACCTTCAACAAACATTTTATAATGAATAACTACATAACAGCCAGGTAGCTCATCTTTCCTTTTGCTTTTAGTCTCAAGTCATCAAACTAGTAAAATGAAGCAAAACCCCTCACTTTATAAACCCTGCACTAAAATGCTTTAAAACAGTGACTAACATCATATGTTTAGTTATTTATAGCAAGGAAAGAAGACATCCAAATTTTACCAACATGGTCTGCTTTTGCTAAAATTTCTGAATGGATGTTTTTATTAAAATCATTTAATTTATCTTTTTTTTTAACTTTTAACTACAATTTTTACCACTAACTTATGTGCATATTATTCATTAAAAAATCAAAATGCGAGGGTATTTCCCAAATTCTATGACTCTGTACATTTCATTCAATGCAGGCAGCAAGCTGATTAGTGTTTACTGCTTATTTTCCCACCCAACAAACAGTCAAACTTTTAAAAGTGTAAACCCAGATCTCTGTAATTTACTGTTCTCTCCAAGAGCACTGTAAGATAGGAAACAAATTACAACCTGTGGTTTTCTTTCTATGTTGATCTTTTTCTATTCTGGTTTGATGTGTTATTTTATACACTGATCTGCTGAGAAACACAAGGTGTGAAATTACACTTCAGGTGTGAAAACACTTCTCTGTCTCAGAAACAAGGCTCTCTGCTCTTCAAACTGTTCTATGGAAAAAGCTGTCAGAAAATCAACAATGGGGGAGTGAATTTGTGTTTCCACAGCTGTACAGCTACATGATTCCTGTAGGAGAAGTTCAATCTAGTCACCAAACTGCTTGGGCAATTTGGCTGCCAGTTACAGCAGTGGGAATTGAGTTAATCTTGCAAATAAAGACATGCTCATTTCACAGAGCAATTTCAAGCTTTATCCTGTCACAAGACCATTTTCTAATTACAAGAAAGGCCACTTACTACCAAACCACCAATGCTGAAGCTGGATTGTATATGTATAACATAGAGGGAAAATAATAATTTTATAAACAATCCAGTCTGAGGACACCAGACCAAAGGAAAATAAATGTTGCTGATTGTTTCTGTTCAAAATAGAAGATTTTTATCAGCACTAATAATATATTTACTCTAAATGCCCAGAGCAGAGGGTGTGTCCCAGAAATTCTGCTTGTGTGAAATAGCTGAGGAACATGACTAGGATCTTTTGGGGTTCAACGATTTACTCTGATGAGCACCAATCAGAATGGATAGAAAAATGTGTTCTGCTTTAATCTTTGGCAGTTGATAATCTTTTTTTTAAAATCAATATTTTTTATTTTAAAATTGTGGGGTACAGTTAAGGGTCAGGTATACAAATATGCATCGTTCAGGCACCCTTGTTGATAAGGGGTATCTCCCTATCCCCAGACAGATATTGACTACTGTTAATCCCACCTCCCTTCCTCTCCCTCCCCGCCCCCCATAGTTTCCCACCACTCTCAATCCTTTTCTTATAGTATTACGATAGATGTTCAAGGTCCACTGTATGAGTGAGAACATGTGATATTCAGATCTTTGTTTCTGTGATTTAAAAAATGTGGTACATATACATGATGGAATACTACACAGTCATAAAAAAGAACAAAATCATGATTTTGCAGCAACCTGGATGGAACTGGAGTCTATAATAATACTGAGTTGATAATCTTAATAGTGGTTACAAACACTAAAAAGCAATACTTTATCTTCTGATGGATTCACAAAACTTTGCAGTATTTTTAGTAACACAGAACCATGACAAAAGCTGAATGGGTCATAATCCCTTGATAGTCCCATCAACTGCTGTACAAGTCACTTGACTGTTTCTTGCTAAAGGAAGATGCCACTTGTACTCAAATATTTATAACAGTACAAAACCCCCAATTTATAATGACACAAAGTATGTCATTTGGAACGCAGAAGACATTTTTCCAAAGAAACAACATGGTATTCAATGGTTAGTTATACAGCCTACACAAAATACCTGCCCACTTGCAGCATAATATTCTACCAACTGTGCTATAGACTGAGCCTCAGGTGAGGATCAGAGGAACCAAGATTTTCTGGGATACAGAGAAAGGAAAAGAAATTTGGACATATAACTTTCTCTTCCTTTCAATCTTATAACACTTATAAAGGACTTTAAACATATATAAGAAATAGAAAATAATATCACACATACTGATATTAAGCATTTGTCATATACACTGCCAATGTTTTTGCTTTTCATTTGATTTTTTAGAAATAAAACATTATCACTGAAGATTCTTTAGTATCCCTCCTTGATCCTGTCCAACTTCTTCTCTCACCAAAGGTAACTACTATCTTGGACTTGGAGTTCATTATTTTCATGTATATTTTCAGACCTTTACTACAAAAGTAGGTGTAAATGCAGATGTCAAAAATATAGTTAACAAAATTTTGCACATTAAAAATATATTTAACAGTGTACTATATGTGTTTCTAAAACTTGCTTTTTCCATTCAGCATTAATTTATTTATATTATCTCTCTCTATATCTATCTACATACCTATGATCCACTTATTTTATTTTCTATGTATAATGTTCTAGTGTATTTATAAACCGCAATTTGCTTTTCCATTCTCTCCATTAATGAAAATGTAATTGATTATAGTTACAAAAAATTAAAAAGTGAACATTTCCCCCTGTTTTGCATTGTAGCGATATTTAGGAGTTTCTCTGGGATCTACCTAGGAGTGAATTTCTATGCTCTTTATAAATTCTAGATACAAAATCTTTGCTAGATGTATTTACTTCAAATATCTTCTTCCTGCCTGTAGCTAATATTTTTATCTTATTTATAGTGATTTTTGTAGTACAAATGGTTTACATTTTTGTGGAGTCAGGTTTATTAGTGTCTTTCTTTTCAGCTGATGATTTTTAAAATTATTTCTACCCACACTCAACAGCCTCTCACATGGATTCCTATATCTCACCATATACAAAAATGAATTCAAGATGATTAAAGACCTAAATGGCAAATCTAAAACTGTAAAAATTCTAGGAAAAAAGCCTAGGAAAAAATTTTCTGTACATTGGCCTTGGTTAAAAAAAAAAAAAAAAAAGGATGGCTAAGACTCCAAAAATAAATGCAACAAATACAAAAATAAATAAGTGGGACATAGCTAAACTAAAAAGCTTCTGCACAGCTAAAGTAAGGATCAACAGAGTAAATAGGCAACCTACAGAATGAGAGAAGATATTTGCAAACAATACATCTGGCAAAGGACTATCATCCAGAATCTACAAAGAACTCAAACAAATCAGCAAGAAAAAAACAAATAACCCCATTAAAAAGTGGACAAATGACATGAACAGACATCTCTCAAAAGAAGATATACAAATGCTAACAAACACATGAAAAAATGCTCAACATCACTAATCAACAGGGATATGCAAATTAAAGCCACAATGAGATATCACCTTACACCAATCAGAATGGCCATTATTAAAAAATCAAAAACCAGTAGATGTTGGTGGGGATTTAACTAAAAGGGATTGCTTATACACTGTTGGTGGGATTGTAAAAGTGTACAACTTCTATGGAAATCAATATGGAGATTTCTAAAATAACTAAGAGTATATCTACCACTTGATTTAGCAATACTACCACTTGGTATCTACCCAGAGGAAAAGAGGTCATTATTCAAAAAAGACACCTGCACCCACATGTTTATAGCAGCACAATTCACAACTGCAAAGATGTGGAAACAATCCAAATGTCCGACAACTGATCAGTAAATAATGAAAATGTTGCATACACACACACACACACACACACACACACACACGCACACACCATGGAATACTATTGAGCCATAAGAAACAACAAAATAATGTATTTTGCAACAAGTTGGATGGAATTGGAAATTATTACTCTAAGTGAAGTAATGCAGAAATGAAAAACCAAATACCATATGTTCTCATTTATAAGTGGAAGCTAAGCTAATGGTCTGCAAAAGCATACAGAATGGCATAAAGATCACTGGATACTCATAAGGAAAAGGATATGATGGGGGAGGGGTGAAATATTATCTTTTGGGTACAATCTTTTGGGTGCACCAATGGGAGTGATAGGCAAACTTAAAGCACAGATTTCTTCACTGCTATAGAAAGCACCCCAAAATTATTTGTACCTCTGAAACTATTAAAATAAATAACTTTAAAAAAAAAAGTCTCTCATATTTTCTTCCCTAAGTCTTAAAAATTTGTTTTTCACATTTGATCTTTAATCCAGCTGTAATTGATCTTTGAATGTGGTATGAAGTAGGGATCTACTTTTTTTCTATATGGGAAGCATTATTCATTAAATAATCTATTATCTCCACACTAATTTGTAATGCCATGTCTGTCCAACATCAAATTTCCAGGCTTGGGTGTCTTTCTCTAAGTCTGATAATATTTATTATCATCACTTTATTATCATAATTTATTATCAACATTTTATAATGTCTGATATCTTCTAGGGGCAATCCCTCTAAAGTATTTTTAAAAGCTGTCTTAGTTATCCTAAGCTCTTGCTTTGTTTTATTGGCTCTTGCATATGAATTTTAGAATTAACTTGTCCAGTTCTGTAAAAAATGAAAAAAAACTAAATATCTTTTTTATTTAATTGAAATTTGATTGGGATTATATTGAACATATAGATTTACTTTTAAAAAATCTGTTGTTTTTAAAAATATAGAATAGTCTTATCAATGAACATGGTATATCTATTTATTCAGTTTCCTTTTGTATCTTTCAAAATGTTTTGTATTTTTTCTATAATTTTCTTTTTTGTTTCATACTAATGTTTTCTTTTGGTATCTTAGATATTTTGCTGCCATTGTAAATAGTAGTATTTTAAAGCTCTACCTTCTTTCTTTTTTATTTTAAAGATGTGGGTTACAATTCAGGATTAGGTATACAACTAGTCATTGTACATGTAAAGTTTGGGCCTCCCTTTGGTCCCCATTTTGCCTGGTTTGAGATCAGGCACCCTTATTAATGTTGTGCTCCCCACCCCCACCCCAGCAGTATCCCACTACTGCCAATCCCTTTCTTATAGCATTATGGTAAATGTTCAGGGTTCGCTTATGAGTGAGAATAGGAGGTTCTTTGTTTCTGTGACAGATCACAGAGTATGGTAGACTCTAAATCCATGCAAGTTGCTGGGAAGTCCATATGTTTGTCCTTCTCTATGACTGAATAATATTCCATTTTTTATATGTACCACTTTTTTTTATTCAGTCCAGTTTCAATGGGCAGCATGGTTGGTCCCATGTTTTTGCTATTGTGAATAAAGCTTTACTTTCTAATTGTTGCTAATGTATTAAGACACAATTGATTTTGTATAGGAAATATTACAATTATAGATTCCCTTGTATTTTTAATGTAAACAATCATATTCAATAAATAATGACAATTCATTTCTTAATTTTAATCTTAAATTTTTTTCTCTTATTCTACTGAACTGCCTTGAACCTCGAGTCTAATATCAAATAAAAGTAATACTGGTGGGAATTCTTATTTTTTCCTGTCTTTAAGGGAATTTTTATGATTAAGAATACTGATTAGTGTAGAGTTCCTTAATATGCCCACTATCAAGTTAAGCAAGTTCCCTTTTGTGCCACATTATTAGTTATTGATATTTAATACCATTTCCACCACTGTAAGATCTTTCCTGCAATAAAGAGGCATAAAGCCTTAAAACTACATTCTCCTGATTGCTTACTAGCAAGGTTCCAGCCAGATTTTATTAATTAAAGTTATTTGTATGAGAGAGGAATATAGAAGGAAAGGGAGCCACAACTCTCTAGGACCAGTTGCAGATATGCTCAGGTATTAGCAGATGACAATGGAGAAATTTTGCCCATAGTATTCAAAGAACCTTATGAGCATCACTCCTTCTGTGTTCACACAGTTTAGACCATATTTGTATCTTTCCTGTGATGCCTTTTACTTCTGAATTTCCTGAAAATAGTCCTCTTGATCTTTGCTGCCTTCCAATGTTTAAACCCTATGGTAAACAACTTCTATTCAACTTACCTAGATTATTCTCTATCTCCCTGACAAAATGTGACTGATATGGTAATTGGTAATCTGAACTAGAATGTGTGATCATTTTTTAAAGAAGAAGAAAAATGAGCATTGGCCTAGAAGATGGGTGCCAGGTAATGCAGAAACTAATATCATTGGAAATCCATAATCCATATTATGTCATGGTAAAACTGCCATAAGCTATAACTTGAAAGAAAGAACATATGCCTAAGGAAACAGATTGAAAAAGAGAATGTTTGAAGTGTACATTCAGTAGTATTGGTTTCATTTGGGGAGAGAGGGGACAAGGTAAGCTTGAAAAAGAACTGACCAGTGTGCAGAGAAAATACAGAAATTCAAAACTTTTTGTGAATGGAAAAGCTGATTGCTTCCAGACCTCCAAACAGTAAAAGATGGATTTTAAAAGGCTTTGTGCCACAAAGGTGAGTAATGTGATGCTTAATTCAGGTGAAATATTAAATTAAGGGTGTGGCCTTCCCATCAGATTTGAGTTGCCTGGGCCATGTGACTGAGTTTTGAAAAAATGTAATATGAGAAGTGATAAATATCACCTTCATCATGGCTATATTCAACCACTTCTACCCAATTAAGAAATCTCCCTTGCTGTCTCTTCCCCTTCCATGCCAACAATAGAAGCCATATATGCATATTATGTTATCACCTCATTAAATGGAAAGTACTTATATGACTTAGTCATAGCTTACAGAAGAGTCCTATCACTTGATGTGAAAAAAATAAACTTTTGTTGTCTTAATAAACCACTGGGAGAGGATTTATTTGTTATTATATCATATATATATATAGCCTAGTCTATATTAACACATCTGTTGCACATCTGCTAAGATTTTTTATCAGTGATGAAGAGTGTATTTTATCAAAAGCATCTATTTGCATCCATTGAGATAATCATAATTTTTTCAAAAATTTTATTTTTTATCAGAAGCTTCTATTTGCATCTATTGAGATAATTATAATATTTTCTCATGAACCAGTTAATATGGTGAATTACACTAGCATATTTTCTTTTCTTTTTTTTTTTTTTTTGAATTGGAGTCTCACTCAGTCGCCCAGACTGGAGTGCAGTGGCCGCTCCCGGCCACCGCAATCTCGACCTGCTGGGCTCCAGAGATCCTTCCGCCTCAGCCTTCCAAGTAGCTGGAACTACAGGCGCGCGCTACCACGCCCAGCTAATTTTTTGATTTATTGTAGAGATGAGGTCTCGCCAAGTTGCCCAGGCGGGTCTCAAACCCATGGGCTCAGGCAATCCACTCACCTCAGCCTCCCAAAGGCGTGGGATTACAGGCTGAGCCACCGAGCCCGGCTTTCATATTTTCTTAATGTTGTATCATTCTTGTATTCCTGAGCTAAGTTCAATTTGTTGGTAATTAGTACTTTTTCCTTATGTATTATAAAGCTAGGTAAGCCCAGTATAAACTACAGTATGTGAGAGAGTCTGAGGAAGGGGAACAGGGAAAGATTGAGAGGAAAAGAGAGATCTTAGTCTAATTTTATATCTATCTTTTACATAGTAATTTTTGTCCTTTTGTGTTTCTTATGACAACTGATAAATTTTGATTCATATTTACTGTTTTGGTTTGTGCTTTCTATTTATCCTTCATTTTCTATGCTTTAAAAAATATTTTCTCCACTTTCTGATTGATTTATTATATTATTTTCATTTATTCCCTTCATTGGTTTGAAAGTTAGATCATAATTTTAACATGTACACTTGGTTTAATGTCCAAAGTTAATCAACATCTCTATCTTCTATTTTCTAAGTATCTTATATTTTATAGACTTTAATTTTTAGAGCAGTTTTAGGTTCATAACAAAATTGAAGGTGCAGAGATTTCCCATATGCTCCCTGTTCCCACATATGTACAGCTTCCTAATCTCTTAATTTGAATATGAGTGTTGTTTTCCTAGGAGCAACATCAGTCTAAACCCAACTCTTATATGAGCTGTTTGGTAAACTTTACAGTATCTTCTGATCTCCTGCCAATGTATTTTTTTTTCAAATTTTTAAACATTCTGTTAAGATATACATAACAAAATTTACCATCTTAACCCTTTAAAGTATACGGTTCAGTGGTATTAAGAGTACATCCACAGTGTTATGCAATCATCACCATCATCCATCTCCAGTATTCTTTTCATCTTGTAAAAAAAATGATACTCTACATTAAATGATAACTTCTCATTTGTCTCTCCTCCAGTCCATGGCAACCACCATTCTACTATCTGTCTTTAGGATTTTCCTACTCTTAAGTACCTCGTATAAGTGGATTCATACAGTGTATTTTAGTGGCTGGTTTATGTCATTTAGCATAATGTCCTCAAGGTTCATCTACATTATAGCATGTGTCAAAATCTTCTTCCCTTGTTAAGGCTGAATAGTTTTCCTTGTATGTATATACCACATTTTGCTTACCCATTCATTCCTCAGTGGACATTTAGATCGCTTCCACATTTTAGCTATTGTCATTAATGTTGCTATGAATCTGAGCATACAAATTTCTTTTTAAGACCTTGCTTTCAATTCTTTGGGGTATATGCCTACAAATGGAATTGCTGACCCATGTGGTATTTTTAATATTTTAAAGAACTGCCATACTATCTTCCACAGAAGCTATTCCATTTTACATTCCTTCCAGGGCTCCAATTTTTCCACATTCTAATCAGCATTTGTTATTTTCTGTATTTTTTATAGTAGCCATCCTAATGGGTATGAGATGATATCTCACTGTAGTTTTAACTAGCATTTTCCTGTGATCAGCAATATTGAACATTTTTTCATATTCTCTGTTGTCCATTAGCATATCTTCTTTGGGGGAATGTCTATTCTAGTTCTCTATTTGTTAATGCTTGTTTTGCTGTTGTTGAGTTTTAGGAATTCTCTGTAAATTCTGAATATTAATTCCTTATCAGATATATGATTTGCAAATATTTTCCCCCATTCTGTGAGTTGCCTGTTTACTCTGTGGTCTTTGGATGCACAAAATTTTTTGACTTTAATGATGTCCAACTTTTCTATTTTTAATTTTGTTTTCTGTGCCTTTGGTGTCATATTCAAGAAATCATTTCCAAATCTGATGTCATAAAGTTTTTGTCCTAAATTTTCATCAAAGAATTTTATAGTTTTAGGTCTTTGATCCATTTTGGGTTAATCAATATTTATGGTATTAGGTAAGGATCCAATTTCACTATTTTGCATGTTGATATCCACTCTTCCCATCACCATTCATTGAATGAACTATCTATCCTTTTCCCATTGAATGGTTTTGGCAGCCGTGCCAAAAATCATCTGGAGCCTTTTCCCTCCTATTAAGCAATATAAGAACCTTAGAATTCTTTTATTTCCATCTCCCCTTTCATCCTTATGTAACTTCTGCCTAGAATTTTATTTTTACTTTGCAGTTGTACTTCCAGGATTAGTCATGTTTACTACTGTTTCTGTTTTGTGCCACCCTTGCAGACATATTTACTTATATGCTAACCCATTTATTTGTTCATTATTCCTTCTTGTTCTCATTACTTCTAATTTCAATTTCTTTCTTCCAGAAATACATCATTTAGTCATTTGTTTCAGTGATAAATCATTTCAAATTATATGGAAAATGTCTTTATTTTTCCTTCACTCAGGAAACAAAATGCTAAGTTGAGTATTTTTCCTTTCAAGACTTGATATTGCCATCCCATTGTACTTTGGCTTCTATCACTGCTATTGAAAAGTCTGTCCTCAGTCTTACTGGCATTCCTCTGTAGTAAACTGTGCTATTTATTTAAAAAAATGTTTATTGAGCTGTATTTCACATACTATGGTAACTGTCTTTTTTATTGCTTTTAATATTTTCTGTCACTTTGATATGATTGTGAAAATTAAATGAGTTGATACAGAAAAAAGAATATTACATATGCACTCATTATGTTAGTGCCACATCTAGAAACAACAAACACTGGGCACTTCTAAAGGAGGGTGAGTGGGAGGGAGATAAGGGGCACACAGCCACCCAATGGAAGCCACATTCACTACTAGGAGGAGAAAAGGCTCACTAGAAGCCCAAACCTCATCTGTACACAATTTACTGATGTAGTAAACTCTTAAATGTACCAAACAACTCTAAAATAAAAAAAATAAGATAAAAAATGAAAAAGTTAGTGTTGTATCTAAATCCTCATATGAAATGACCAGGATTCTGGGCACACAGTGGCTATTAATACACTATGTTTAAACTGAAAACTGGACCAGGATTTTTAAAGATGGTGGTATGTCCCATATCTGTTCACTTTCATTGAGTTCTTCCACCCCCACACTCCATTTGTGGAGTAAACCCTCTGAATCCCACTAGTTCTTCACATTAAACACGAGTCAGCCTGATTTGCTTTTTTATTTTTCTTTCCTCTAGTCTCTGCTATTGTGAGTGCTTAACAAGGTTAATATGCTGCTGCAGTTAAGTATTATCATTTGGGATGTAATTATCATGTGTGGCTAATCAAGCACATGCTGAGAAGCTAGAGAACTTGTTTTTAACTGGAGGGAGCATCTTAATGATAGTTTTTGACAAGGACTCTTATATGTGTGTATATATATATATATACAAACATACACAATGCAGCCACACATTGTAAAAGGAAACAGCAAAGGTGAAGATGGAGGAAGACAACCTGACAAGAGAAGAGCTTTTTTTTAAAAAACAGCACATGCGTCTGTAACATAAACTTATTAACTCATTTGACAGAGAAGGAAATGAAATTCAGAGAGGTGGCAGGCCTATAAGAACAGAAAAAAGCAGCTAAATTGTTATTGAATTGATTTCCCACGAAGTCAAATTTAAAAGATAATCAAATGTTTCTCATTCTTAATGCTAACTTTTCCAAAGGCATTTGTAAATGTACATGAGGATTTCAGATGTCAGACACTACACCTTGCTTTTTTTACCTGGACCATTGGGCACGTACAGACTTGGAGACTATCTCTTGCCATCAGAAGATTTGTAGACTAGCCTTTACCATCTAAACAGCAATAATGGCAATATTTTTTAACACTGACCATGTACAAAATGAGACATTACCTTGAAAGTGTCTGGATTGATGGCTGGCATATTATTACTTGATTTGGGCTAGGGTTGGCTCATGTCACTACCTCATTTGTCTATTGATTATGAATAGGTTCTATGGGCTAGTTTCAGTAATTTTCAGAGAGTCTATTTTATCTTCCATAGCCACCTATCTGATTAAAAGAAGAACCACAACATTTTATAACATGGGCATTTTCACCAAAAGATGATTGATTGCTTAATACATAGATGCATACATACCTACATATAGAGAGTTTTTAAAATCTATATATATTAGATGAGTAGAGAAAAAGGCTTAAGTTAGAAATGCCCAACCACATACTTTCTCCTGGGTTGAATGTGGATAATGGAGGATGTTACAGAAGATGCCCTCAGGTTCAGCTTCTTGGTATCCCTTCTTTCCCACCCAAGGTTGAACCAGGGGTATAGGATTACATCCAGAGATGTCATTAAAAAAAAAAAAAAGGGTATTGCCAACCAAAGACGCCCTATCTATCTATGGCTAAGACTCATGTTTTATTTTAACCCACTTGACCCAGCTGATCTATTCCAGACCATACTAGCTTGTATTCCCCACGTGCTATATATCTAAAATTTCAAACACACAGAAAATTTGAAATAATTGTACAGTGGAGACCTATGTATCCACTACCTTGAGTCTTGAATTGTTTTATTTTCTCACATATCTGTGCATCTATTATTCACTCATCAATCCTTTTTAGTTGTAGCCATCATTGCTCTTCACCTCTAAACGTTTCAGCATGCATTGCACTAACTAAAGTTCAAGATTGTACAGTTATTTTTTTTCCCCTAGCTCTACCCATCCTCCAACTTGGGACCTAGAGGTAATCTCATGTACCGTTCTTTTGTTAAGGTAAAACGTATATATATATTGAAATGTGCAAAGTTTAGTGTCATTCGGTGGTGAATTCTGACAAATGCATACATCCATTTAAGCCACATCCCGATTAAGATATAGAGCATTTCTGTCACCCCAGAATATTCTCTCATGTTCCTACCCAGTACATCCTGGCACCATACCCCTCCTGAGACAACCACTCTTCTGCTTTTTTCCCCACTATAGATTATAGATTATTATAGATAGTTTGGCCTGTTGAAGACTTTCACATTAATGGAATCAGGCAGTAGTTACTTGGTAACTTGGTGAGATTCCTCCACGTTGTTGAATGTCTAAGCTTAATTTTACTTTTTATTGCTGAATAGTATTCCATTATATAAATATATCTTAATTTGTTTATTCATTCTCCTGTAGATGGACATGAGGACCCTTTTCAGCTTTTGACATTTTGAATAAAGCAGTTATAAACATTCCTGTACAGGTCTTTCTTTTTTTCTTTTTTGACTTACAAGTTAATGCCTAAGAATGGAATTGACAAATTCTCAATGCATGTTTCGTTTTATAAGAAACTGCCAAGTCTTTTTCCAACAAAGTGGCTGTTTCATTTTACACTCTCACCAAGAATGTATTCTTCACATCCTAACCAACATTTTATGCAATTTGTCCTCTTTTTTTTTTTTGCAGGGGACTGTGCAGTGAAGACTCTGGCAGGTGCTAGTAGAGACACATGTCTCTATGACTGCCCCCACTAGCTCCTGCCCATCAGAGTAAAATCTGCCTCACAAAGCCCTGAGTCCTTGGGGAGACCCAAGAATTTTACCTAAGAAGTTGGGGGAGGGGAGCAGTTATATCTCAGTGACTGACTTCTTCTAAGACCTGAATAGAGAAGAAGAATGCCATTTACTATTTGTCTAACTCCTCTGTCTTTCTTGGGGGGGGGGAGTTTAAAATATCAAAACAATCTTCTAACTGGACCAAGTTGGCAAGTTACCTTTTGTTTCATAATATATTTTGAGGCAAAAGTGTCTCACTTGTAAATTCCAGCCTTCGTCTCTGTTCAAGCAAGAATTAAAACTTAACAATATTCTAGAAAAGTTCCCAAACTCAGGCTCAACCTATTTTTCGTCACACGACTTAAGAACCATTCTTCACACAATCCTTGCCCTGATCATCACCATCCTGCTCATAAGGCAGGACTAAAGTCTCTGTTTCACAAAGGCGGTAACTGCACCTGAGCTGAGAGTCTCAAGGATAGGATTTGATGACCTTCGTGTACAAGTTCCCATGCCAGGCAGTTCCCCTGTGGGGAACTTTGCAGCAGGGCTCAGCTGGGCCTCCTGCCCTCCCACCACAGTGTGAATGGCGCACATGGCACTTGGCATGCTTCCTCTGTTCCCCACTCACAGCTCCACACATCTCCAGGCTGGCACCCTCTTTTCTTCTCCCCCTCTTTCTTCCAACTCTGCTCAGTTACCTCATAAAACTCGTGTCCCTCATTCTTTCTCTTTCTTCTCTTCCATATGGGAACTAAAAATGTATCCCAAGCTTGCCACATAACAGTTGAAGCAGTGCAAGTGCCATAATGAAGCGAGACATAATGTAGAACCAGGCCGTCCACGTCGAAAGCCCTTGAAAATTCCAAGAGGTCCCTTTCAGAAGCTCCACAAAGGAAACTTCTACTTTCTCATCCCCTCCTAATTAAACTGGCTTTTCCTCAAGTACCAGCATTCTACAGAGACAAAAAACTTTTGTCTTCACTATTGGGTTTCTGTTTTAATTAATAGCATTGCAGTAGCATTGTTTTCTATTACTTTGGTTACATGTCAGCTACATTTTAAGTTGAATTGCAATGCTCTGCCTATGATGAATCATGTGCTAAATGACGAACTGACTTAAACTTCTGGAACAAAGTCAATTTCTAAGTTAGGATTTGCCCTTTTTTACTATTTGGCTTTAAATATTAGTTATAAGAATATCTTGTTTGGCATAGTTTCTTTTATATAGAAATTAATAAAGATACAATAGCTCCATCCTCTGCACCACAGCTTTGTAGGTATCATTCCTACCAATAAAGTGCCATAATCTCCTTTGTACAGACGAGGAAACTGAGATTCAGAACAGTTTAGTAACTCACAATTAATAAGTGGCAGAGCCTGAATTCACACCTGGATTTGTTGACCTCCAGTGGATAATCTCTTAACCACCAGGTTGTACTTCTCTATAATGCCTGATGCCAACCAATGCACAAATAAGCTTCCCAGAATGTACTTGAATGGGTCATGACTGTGTGACCCACATCCCCATCATTCTCTGCATCTTCAGCATGTTCCTAAAAAAAATTATTTAGATTTTACCAATCTTGGAAGGACAGGAAATGAGATTGGCAAAAGTTCTGAAAGAGAAGTAGTAAATCCAGATCTCTAGTAAATTCAGCACTAATTTTGAAAAACAAAACTGTGTCTAGCAAAGAGACTCTAGTCATGCAATCAATGATAAGCATGTATTATGCACTCTAAATAGCTCTCACCTGGTTCTGAGTGTCAGTACAAATACAGTTTGTACCTCCAGTTTATTTTGTTATCCAAAGTGCTGGGGCTTTCCTTACTAACTTGCTTTAATGGCTTAAATGCAGGTTGACTAACAAGATGCACCCATGCACAGACTTTGTGGGTTACAGTTCAATTAAGGGCAAAAAAGAGTAAGAGCCCAGGTTTGGTTGCAGGAACCAACCCTTTTCTAGTGGCTCACCTGGCTCTTCATCTGCTGCTGACACATGATACCAGAGTCCACAGACTCTTCCAGGCTACTACATCTGTAATGACTTCATTCTTCTTTCAAGAATGCTTTGATGCCTGTAGTAGGCAAGCTTCCTTGCTCTCTACTCCCTTCTAGTTTACTTGCCTATATTTGAAAGAGTGGAAATTCAACAACATTTTTCAGACTCTCTTGCAGCTAGCATTCTGATACAAATTAGTTTTCTTCAATCAGATGTATTTACATGTGGTCCAGAAGGCAGAAGCACAGGAGAAACGGCCCCTTTCCAAGCATGTTTGTTGATAAGCAAGGTCACAAAAAGGTGAGCTAATTTTTTAACAGCATGATCCCAATGTTCAATTCTAATTTCTTGGAAAGGCTATTGAGGCAGTTGACAGCAGCAGTTTTTTAAGTCTGGCTTCCTGAACCCTGGATTGCAGCTACAGGGCTATGTCTTGAAACTCTCTTTCCAGTGGTCATTTCAAAAGTGGTTGTTCCCCTAGTGAACCAGTCTTGCATGGACCCTGTTATGCCTCCTTTACTTCCCTCTCCATTTTTACTACAACCATTAACATCTCTTGTGTGTTCACTATGTGGTAGGCACTGTACTAAACATGTACATAAGTCACTTTACTTAAAGTTCAAAATGAGCCTATCAGGAAGTTACAATTAATATATTACATAGAATATATTAAATATGTAATATAGGGTTAATTAATATAGTAATCAATTATATAAATTATATTATACTATATAATTTGTTATCCAGAGTTCTGGGCTCTGGATATAGTTATCTATATTATATTAATATTGTATATTATTAATGTGTTAATATATTAAACATCAAATATTAATAGTATAATATATATGTACACACACACACTCACACACTTATGGTAGAGATTTTTTTGTAGAGACAGGGTCTCTCTATGCTGTCCAAGCTAGTCTCAAACTCCTGGCCTCAAGCAGTCCTCCTATCTCAGTCTCCCAAAGTGCTGGGATTACAGGCCTGAGCCACTGTGCCCTGCCAATATAGTTTTTTTCCAGATGAGTTAGCTGGGGTTCTGAAAAGAGAAATTGCACAGGATCAGAGCAAATCAAGTGAATATATAATATAGTAAGAAGAGCTGGAATTTGATCTCAGAACTGCCTCACTTCAAGGCCAGAGCTCTGACTCTTTAAAGTTGAAGACTTGAAACATATTAGCAGATTTTAATCGCCCACACACATTATGTTGCTGAAAACATCATTCTTTTCCTTTAAACAGTGTAGACACACAGGTCAGTCTATTTCATGTCACGATGTATCTAGATATCGAAGAAGTCTAATTAAATAGAAAGCCATTAAAAAAAACCCACAGGTATCTCTTTGTGAAATCTTGGCTAAGCCATAATAGGATCATCTTTACAGCAAAAATTAAAGAATTAAGATGAAAGCAGACACAACCTTCTACTTGCCTCTGGAAGGACAAGAGCTGGGGGAACATACACACACTTACCGGGGGCTCGGTTAACAGCGAGGTTTCGGAAATGGCTGCCTTTGATCATTTCCACAGATAATCGTCCTGTTGTGGCATTGTACGACAGCCCCACCAACAGCTCTGGCGCCCCTCCATGAGACAGCGACTGCGTGGATGAAGCACTGTCACTGTGAGAAACTGCAGATGGGCTGAGCGGAGACCCTCCACTCTGGAGGGGAAGAACAACAAAGAATCCATTGACCCACGCTGCACCACTCTCTTTTAGAGAAAGCCGATATTATGTTTGGTGAAACTGTGACCCAACCCCAACGACTGCCAGAGATGACTAAGGGCGCACTCGGTGTGAATTACAATGGGCCCAGGAGCACAGTCATGGATGAGGTCCCCTGCATTATGAGCTGACATATTTGTTTCAAGAGCTGTCTCCATTCAATATTTCCTCTCTAAAGACAAAACAGACAAAGATGTTATTGCTAGTGTAAATCAAACCCTCTATGATATGTGGAGAGCTAATAATACATTTAATATAGACTCAAATCCCCTCCTGTGTAATTTGTGCCTGAATATTTCTATGGACCCATCCACTCTAGGCCTGAGTTTGATTTCTATGCCCTGTAGCTCCTTGGTGAATGTAGCAATACAGAAGGTGTTTTCGTCTTAACTGTAAAAGAAATGACCGCTGGGCATCTGCCCGCACATAGATCATTTGGCTCCTAGTTCTACTTAAGGTAGCTAGGTATATGCCAGATGAGACATTTTACCCCTTCAGGAAATAAATATGTTGAAAATGTGCACTTTAAAAACTATTTGATAAAGAAGCCAACACCTGGGTTGTGGATCTCAGTGACCTGGTAGGCACCTGGTAAGCCCACAAGAGAGCCTACACCTTCGGTCATGTGTATTCACACGCATGCTTCTCCTGAGCACCTACCTCTATGCACCTCCACCAGGAGAAGGATGCAAAGTGGACTAGGACACCAATCTCACTTGAGGAGTAGGAGTGGGAATCAGCCCTAACAGGGCAGGCCAGCCTGACCCCCTGAAACACAACCTCTTCCTCTAGAAACGAGTGCATAGAACTTGGTTTAAACCTTTCTTTTCAATATCTGAAATCATTTCTTCAAATGTATCATGAACCCAATAAATACAACAAATAAAATGAATCAAATATTCTGCACATCTGTAGGAAAGTATCCTGGGACATTACAAGAATCTGTGTAATGTCTCAGGCTTTCATGAAACACAATTTGTGAACCGTGGAACTGGTGGTTGTGATAGTTGCCTTATAGCCCATGCTGTCTAGAAGATAAAAATTTGACAACAAGATTTTTGCTTGCTTCTGGGTAAGGAGAAAAAGCTCCCACCATGGCACCCCTCACTCATTGCGTGCCTCTCCCAGGAAATTCTGACTCCGTATTAGTCTCTCAATTCCTAGCACGGAGCCTAATGTCTGGCAAATAACTACACTCAAGTAACTGGTGAATGAAAGAATTTTCACCTTTGAAGTTATTTCCCACCAGCTTGTTTTGCCCCCTCAACTCTGTGGCCCTAGCACACAGCACTGGGCCAGGTACAGAGAAATATGGGTGTAATCATACTATTCCTGTGCTTTACAGTGCAGGATCCCTTCTGACCTCCTGTGCATTCTGGCCTCCGTGTTTTCAGATATCAGAAATCTCCCACACTACACTCCAGCCTTTCTGGCCCCTGTGCTCTTCTTCAGTCATGACAAGCTCCTCCCACCTCCCAACATTTGCACTTGCTGCAAGTTCCCTCTCTCTGGAACCCTCAGATTTACTCAGAGCTTAAGGAAAAAAAGCTATTTGAGTAGAGACCAGACGTGATCTGGCTTATGCTTTAAAAGGTTCATTCCAACCCCCAAGTCGGGAAGAGTCTGTAGGAGCAAAGGCAAAAGCGGATAAACCACCATCAGGAGGTTTAATCCAGCAAAAAGCCAGGTTCACATTATATCTGAAGATGGAGCCAACAGGATTTCAGGTGGAAAAGAGATAAGCCACAAATGACATCTAAGATTTTTGACCCTAACAACTGGAAGTATGAAATTGCCTTTAGGCAAGATGGGAAGGCTGTAGGTTGAATAGATTTAGGGGGGCAAAAATCAGGATTTCAAGTCCGGAGATGTTCATTTGGAGACATCACTGGGCATCCAAGTGGACAGATCTCCCACCACTATCCTCCAGCCTTTCTGGCTCCTATGCTCTTCCGCAGTCATAAGCTTCTTCCACCTCCTCTGTCTAGAATCTTCATCATCCACAAGCCTTGCTCCCTCGATCCCTAAAGTTCTGTGTTGTATCACCACCTCAAAGAAATCTTCTCTGATCCCTCTAAGCAAATAGCAGCCTCTGCCACTCTCTTTCCTTGCCTACCTTGACTGGTCTATCACCTTCCTCCTCCTCCCTAAGGGCAGAGGCATCACATCTTAGTCCTTTCCCGCATCCGCTTTGCCTCCACTGTACTTGACAGTAAGCCTCTTTTGCTGAGTGACTGGTTGGCCCAATAGCCTAGATAGCTACCCAATCATTTATGAAAGGAGATCTTCACCCTACATAACATAGAGCCCACAGCAACAGTGGGCTTCTCATCTTGTAGACATGCAAGAAACCTTGGGACCAAAAGAAGAATGGGGCCCTAGGGAAAAGTGCAGTCATTCAAATGGGAGGTCTCCAACGTGTCTGGAGTTCAGGGCTGCTATTGCAGCCTGCTCCCATACACTTGTTAAGGGCCTTGCCTGGAAAGTCCCATTCCTGAGATTCACCATACATGTTGGGTGTGGGAGGAACAGGACCACTTATCCACAAACTAGAAGGCCAAGCCACCTTTTCTATTTTGTCCATGCCCTCTACCACACTGCTGCTGCCATGCCCTAAAATGAACATGATATTTATCCATTGGGTTAGCAGGAAGACAGGCATGAAAGACCCATTGTACCAGGAAGTGCAATCATGGCTTATAAGGATGGGAGAGCCAAATGGAAAATCAAATTACAGTCTCTGAATTCACAGGCTGAAAGCACTAAATCAAAGGCTGACAATCCCAGGTCTTTGAACACACCACGTCCTTAGTGGCACCATTTAGTATACTCACACTTATATTACTTCTTGGCTCCAGAACCAAAGTCACTTTCATTTCCCCTTCTAGCTGCAGGTAGCTGAGATAGAACAGTTTCTCTCCCATCATTCTCTCTCGGGTCATCTTGCGGGCAGCATACAGGCGGAAGCGTACAGCACAGGCAGCCATGTCTCTGGGCTCTAGCTTGGCAAGGGTGACCTTCTCCTTGAAGACTGGGTTGGGCCCTCTCTGGATGCCTGTCCTACCCCTCTGTTTCTTCCCGGGCAGCAGAACTACATGAACTTGCCAGGAGTTGATGCCACTTCGGTCCTTATCCGGGAGGCCCTGTGCTCTCACAATGGTCACTGTTAGCTTCTGGCTGGCAGCTCTATATTCAAAGATGACATCTAAGTCACCGCACTTTGAAATGGGCTCTGAGACCCCAGATGACACCTGAAGATTGGTCCCATCCTGTTCCTGCTGCAGACAGAGGAAAAGATTAGGAATGGAAATAATGATGTTTAACTGCATTTTGGGGAGTGGGGAGTTTGTGCTCCTTACAAATCTTATGCTTTCTGATGGCCAGGGCACATCCCCCTGCCTTAATTAGGGCTATGTGCTCGTCTGTCTCCTAGTTAGACCATGAGTTATTTGACGGCCCAGTGCCTAGCATATGGTGAGCCTTCATGAAAGTTTTTGGAATGAATAAATATAGCTTTTATATTTTGCAAAGTGTTTTCATATACACTGCCTCTCAAAAAGCACAATTGCCCAGAATCATTGAAACCAACTGAGACGCTAAATCTAAAATTAAGTCACCATGCAATTGCCAATAAGTGATTTTTCTTTGTGTCCCCGGTAGAAATAGTTGAGCTTGGTCCTGTTCTCTACAGGCAAGAGCTTCCTACAGACAAGAATCTTAATGGGGGTCCTGGGCAGGTGATCCTTCAGTATATTTTCAGTCTATGTGGGAGAAAAGGTTTAGAGTTGAACTGCTCAAGTTTTAATGTGGACCTAAATTATCTGAGGATTCTGATTCAGTAGGTCTGACGAGGGACCTGGGACTCTGCATTTTGGAGCAGAGGAGGATGATGCTGCTGGTATCTCAGATCACACTTCGAGCAGCAAGGGTTTAGGAAGGCACCCCAGCAGCCATTTCGCAAACAGCAACACTGAGCCTGGATTGAAGTCATAACTCTACCACTGACTAGCATTTTGACTCTGGCCAGATAGATCAATCTCTCTGTACTCTAGCTGAAAAATGCACATTAATATGCCTACTTGATAGAGTATTGTTTTTGAGTTTTTAATTGATGTGACATACCTAGCTCAGGTTGAACTCCATAAATATCTATGCCTAATCTCAAACACACCTCTACTCTTAATGGAATATCACCCTTGGACAAAAATTGACTTGTAGGACTCAAATCTGATTACCTCACTGGGAAAACTGAGTCGAACTGCAATTTATTATAATGAACCATCCCACCAACAAATTATAATGTCAACATAATTCTATTTCTCTTCTGAAGGCATGACTCTTACCTGTAACTAAACTTTGAACTGATTTTTATAGTAAACCAGTTCCTATTTATGCAATTGAACACCAGACTTTGCTAATTTAGGGATTTCTTCATTTCAAAAATTATAATAAAACACATCAAAACATGCATTCATCAATGAAACTTTCCCACAGAGTTCAAGTGAAAGTACACAGTTCTCTGGAACCAATCATCTAGGTCTACCACTAACTAGGTCTATGACATTGGGAAAGTTATTTAATCCTTTCCACATTCTGTTTTCCTCAACAGTAAAATGGGGATGATACCTTCTGTATGGGGATGTTGTGAAGAGTAGAGGACTTGACAGATAGCAGGCATCTAATAAATACCTTTCTCTTTTAAGATTCAAATTAGCCTACCAAGAAAATTTAAATTTCTTGTAAAATAAGGGAAACTTCTTATATCCTTTCCTCTGAGCATGCAATCCTGTGAGTGTTTCTATTCAGAGATACTTAGTTTCAAGTGATAAAAGTGGTTGCTATAGAGACTTCTGAATACAACTGACTAGTGTATATATAATATTAGAAGCAAGTCTCCAAGGAGTTAGACCAACTCAAAAAATCAAGTCAGAGTCTTCTTTCAAACTCCTTTGTCTCCTCTTAAAACTCCCATCTATTTTAGCCTACACTTTATCATCACTATACTGTTTGTCTGACCATGAGTAATAATAGCTAACATCCACTAAGACATTCCTTTTGTCAGGTACCAAACCAAATCCTTTATAGACTATAAAAGCTGGTTTTATATGCTTCAGATCTTCTTGGCCTTACCTCATTTTCCTTCCTCCCCTAAGGCACAGCCCATCTGGGCTCTAAGTAGCTTCAAGTCTGGCACAACTCAAGAATGTCTTACCTCCGATTCATACCATGTAATTCTCAACTCTCACCATTAGGCTTTCTGTTGATACCAAGGCTTAGAGAGCTGTAGCGTCCTACTTGACACTCATGTGTGTTAAGTCCAGAGTACATAGGAGCTGTGTTTCATGCAGTAAACTTTTCTCCCCTTGGTCAAATGTCCTGAGATCGGTTTATGCAGCTTCTTGGAGCATGGTCCCACAAGATCAAGCAATTAGTCTTACTTAGTGGTGGCCAACCCAACGCTCTTTCCCATACTGGATCCCCTTCTTCCCTGTCTCACTCCTCTTGTTCCTCACTCTTATTACCTGGGAAATAGGAACATAGGTAACGAACATAAGCCTTTGCCTTAGCCTCTGCCTTTTAGGGAACCCAACTAAGACACATTATCTTTTTAAGTATTTACATCATCCTAATGAGATAGGTATTTTAAGATCCTCATTTTATGGAGGAGAAAACTAAAGCTTAAGAAGGCTAAGTAATGAACACTCTCCCTCTCCTTGTGCCAAGATCATATGCCCAGACAAAATTATCCAGGAGTCAGATCCTGACAGTCTGAATCCAGAGCTTCCCTCAACCAGTATTCAATACTCAAAAGCCCAAGCCTTTTTTGAACCATAAGCTCTCCCTACTTCTCCCCCAAACCTTTCATCATAGCTATTTGTATGTATAGTGAATGTGTGAGATGAAGAGGGAAGAAGATGGGAAGTGGGGATTGGAAACACACTACTAGGAATTTCATATCCTTTGAGGTCCCTGCTCCTAATATTGATTAACAGTTCCTAGTTTTGTCATCAACTTCAATGCCAATATAGAAACATCCTAGTTAATAAGGAACTCTCCACTTATCTACCAGGCTGTCTCTTCAGATAAATGTTCACTCCACCTGCAGGTCCCGAGGAGTCCTGTGTGGGGTCTGTAGCCCAGGACAGATTTATCAACTGTCCTAAGACCTCTGAATAAGGCACAGCTCCAGGTCACTACTGGGCTCTGCATGGACTAATCCAAGCTATGGTCCATGAAAACTGGGCTTTGTGGCCCCTTCCTGGGTTGATTTGAGACAAAGATTTGTGAAGGTTTGTATTTTCATAGCAAATAATTATTTCAACACACTTTACCTATCGCCAGGCAACTGAAGGAGCTCCTCCTGTGGGTACTGTTAATACCACTAATCCATCTGACCTTCCTGCAAGGTAAAAATCTCTTCATTCTTATCCCCATTTGGCAGATTTTAATTAACTTCTCAAGGCCAACCAATTAATCAGTGGAAAGCAGAGATGGAAAGTGGGACACCTGTCTCCCTGTGTGCTCAGAATCACCAACCACACTCCTGTTGTCTTCCCTGCCAAGCCCTGGGTCTGCAGGAATATGTCGATGGCCTTTGGCAGCAGAAAATAGCAGAGCCCCAAAATCCATCAGCCTAACAGGTAGTCACACCACAAGGCTGGTTTCCTTTGGAGGCAAAACAAATGGCTCCTTGAGCTCTAATATCCTGGGTTTTTCTTTGAGATGAAAATACTTGTGTCAAGTTGTCAAAACCCATGTAGGTTTAAAGATTTTCTGTCAAATGAAAAGCCTTTCTGTTTTAGTAAGATAGTGTTGATGTCATCTGTGTGGCCCAAAGTAAACAGACCTACAATATGTTCCCAATGTCAGATTCACGGGGAAAGACAGTTCTTAATACAGCTAAGAGGCAAATAAATCAATTCTTAAAAGGCAGGCTAAGCCTGAAAACAGGCAGTTACAGGAACTGCCTCCGAGTTGGATTTGAAGTTCTACTGTAGGAGCACCAAATTACAGTTTTTGTCTCAAAATAGATAGGAGGTTGAATGGAGCACACAGAGATGTCTGGGTATTTTTGGAGTCTGAGAACACTTAGTACCCTCACCACCAAGTCTTCTATTAAAGCTCCAGCAGGCAGGTAAATGGGAGGTTATCTGGAGGAGGCAATTCCAAGCCTACTAGCACAATTATCAAAGAGTCAGAGTATTGATAAGCAGATAAACAGTTCTGTTTTGTTTTTGTGGTGAGAAAGCCAACACAATTGTTCATGTTATTGTGTGGGATTTGAGATGACTCAGTAGTAAATCAATGGGGAACCAGACCTTTCTTTTTCTGTCTTTTTTTTTTTTTCCACACAAAACTTATAATGTTAATGGCTTTGGGTGCCTCTATATCAAGGACTGCTTTTAACAAGCCACAGACCACACATTTGAGTTACCTTTTCTAGTCCTCAGCAGAAACATCAACGTAGGGGCATAAATGTGCATGCATACACCTCCTTATATACTCCCTACATGCTCCAGCGTATTAGCAATAAGGCTCTGAAGAATGATTTTCTGTGACTTTTTTCCCCCTTTGCCTTGAGCATTTAGTGAGTGTGACAGTCCAGGTCCTAATAAGGATTCATTCTATTTATTTTCTCAGACTGATGCTAATAAAATCTATGCACCTTTCTCTTCCTTCCTCTATCCCTGCAAATTATATTAAAGTTTTATATACTTATGTGACTTATTTCATCAAAATTAATTTCAAATTAGGTATTAAACACCACTGTTTAACACCATGAATGTCATAAAATCATAATAGGAAAAATCTATATAATGAAGAATAACTATAATTTCCTGTGAGATAAAACAATGTTTATAAAATTTTTATCAGTGCCGGGCATGTAGTAACTGCTCAATAAATGGTAGCTACAATCATCATCCCCTCCCATCCTATCTCTGAATTGTTAGGCTTATTCTGGACTAAGCTTTAATTCATAAAGAGATGTAGAAGAAGCATCTTTTATCAGAGATGTATTCTAAAAAGCAGTATCAATGACCAGGGTATCATTACAGATTAATGCTGTCTCCTAGACCTTCAATTAAATTCAAAGCTAATAAATATATTCACACTGCAAGATCCTCATCATAATATCTTATATAATTTCATTCGCAGGGCCATTTCATTTTAGTTCAATTTTCAAATAATTTTAATATTGAAACTATCATAACTCAAGATTTGGAGTAAATAAAAACAGACTCCACTTAACCAAAACCACAACGGAAATAAACCAGTCTCTCTAAAATACTAATAATTTCATTATTTAAAATTAAGCCTGTAAAAGCTTTCATATAAAAGAAAAGCTGCTGGGCATGGTGGCTCATGCCTGTAATACCAGCACTTTGAGACCAGGAGTTCAACAGCCTGAGAAACAGAGTGAGACCCTACCTTTACAAAAAATAAATACATTAGCTGGGCATGGCGGCATCACATGTAGGCATAACTACTTGGGAGGCTGAGGCAGGAGGATCACTTGAGCACAGGAGTTTGAGGCTTCAGTGAGCTATGATTGCACCACTGTACTCCAGCCTGGGTGACAGAGTAAGACCCTATCTCTAAAAAAAAAAAAAAATTAATAAAAAGAAAAGTCTGACTATTCCTGGGTCCATTCTACCACCATTCTTATTCTCCTTTATATTTTTCTGCCATTCTTTTTTTCCATTTTGAAAGAAATTTATTTATGATTATTTTATTGACACACATAGGGGCTTTAGTCATCTGAATAAAAATTTATTTCAAATAAAGGGGTCTTTTTAGGTCTTTTTTCCATAGCAATGCCTCCTTTCTGGAAAATTTTTATGGGGAGAAGAGTCAGCAGGAGAGAGAAAGGAAAAGAAGGAGATGGGAGGAAGAGAGGAAACCAATGAAAGAATAAAAATCAATAACTTGCCTCCGGACTCCACATGGAGGAGCTGTCAGTGGCATAGGAATCTTCAAATCCCCGGCTATTAAAAGC
Organism: Carlito syrichta; assembly: GCF_000164805.1. Lineage (NCBI taxonomy): Eukaryota > Metazoa > Chordata > Mammalia > Primates > Tarsiidae > Carlito > Carlito syrichta. The sequence goes on from NW_007257477.1 coordinate 179,306, forward strand.
TGTCTCCAACTCCAAGCTGCCCTCTGTGGACTGGCGGCTGAGGCTTCGGACCACACTAGTCTCTCGGTGAGATGTGCCATGATGTCTGGTATCCCCTCTCTCACATGGGGACTGTGAGTGAGCAGGCATGGAGTCATCTTCACCGTAAGACAGATTCTCAGAATAACCCAGTTGACTGGCTCCATCCAAATCTAAATTTGCAATAAGGAAACTATTTCAAATCATTATTTTTTAAATACCGTTTTACCTAGAGAAATTGAGTAATTGTAACCACAGCAATCAAAACCACAAAGACAAAACCCATACGAGTAACACCTACAGAAACATAATTCCACCCATATAGTGGAAAAACTTGGTCCACGTATCAATAAGATTATTAACTCATTATGTGGGATACAAGAAGGTTTAGCACTTCTTAATAAAATAAGTATAAATAATGTATATCCATGTTAGAAGGAAAAAATAAACACATTAGCATTTTTGTTGTAGCTAATGACCACAAGACTTCCACAATGGACCTGTAGTACCAAAAAAATCATCTAATATAGAGATCGTATGGTCTTGATGCTACTACCATTCTTTCTTTTTTCATTCATGTTCACTATATTACCCTCTGCTCAAAAGGCTTTCATGGTCCTCCTAAGTAAAAAGTTCTCTACTTGATCCATGGGAAGAACACTGGACATGGATTCTGATGACATTAGCTTAAGTACTATTTCTGCCTTAAGAATTTGAACAATATTCACCCTTTAAATCTTTGTTTCCTTGATTAAAAAATGATAAAAAGCCATAGGTCATTGTGGACACATGAAATAATATCCACCTGGTAGCCAGAAGGCCTGCTATAAATATTAGCTTTGCTTACCTGCCTGGCCCAAACTGGCCTCATAAAACCCATCAAACCTCACTTTCCACTGCTTCCCAAGTCACCATCACCTCTGGTCTCACTGACTCATGAAAATTCCAGCTGTGTATTTCTGTTCACAGTGCCCCTCAAACCCTCCTTCCTGTCCATACAAAGCCCAACAACACTTGTACCTTCCCTGACTCCTCCAGACTCAATGTTTTGCTTTCTCAGCCCATTCATCCTTTTTCTCTCCCTTGAATGTCAAAGTTACCCTCAGATGGTAAGAAAAAACTAACAGTGTCTTCCTAAGTTTTAGACTTCACCACAATTTCCCTCCCACACTCAAAGTACAGCTAAGAATCTCTTATCTCTTTGATCCCCACCCCCATCTCCTCTAGCAACCCCATCCCAGGATGAAAAAAAAATTAGAGATTTGGACAGGATGAGGGAATGGAATGGCAAAGTACATGCTATAAATTCAGCTCTTGCATACACACTGCCTGGTAGCGATGGTTTCCTCCATTAGCCTTATAAGTTTAACTAGAATGTAAGCTCCTTGAAGGCACCAAGCCATGTACATCTACTGCACACTCTATTTGCTAGTGGGTTCTCACTAAACCTTCAGATAACTTTAAAGTGTAAGCAGGTATGCAGCAATATAGAGTGGTGGTAACAGAAGCTTACCATATAGTACAGGACCCAGCTAGAATAAGCATTCAAATTTAAATATACTGTCACCATGTTCAGACCATATAAAAACATCTTTGGGCAGATATGGTCCTCAAGGCACAGCTCCAGACTTTTAATTTGGGATTCTGCGAAACCCCAGTAGGCCACTAAGAAATTTCCCTATCTGCCTTTTTATCATTATTAATTCATGTTCAGGCACATTGGGAATTTTTCAAAGGACACCAGAACATTTTTATACTCATACTTTTAGTTATTTGTCCAACACACCAAAACAGACCATGCAAAATGACAGAAGAAGGAAAAATCTACATGCAAAAACCTACAACATAAAGCAGAATTTTCTTCTAAGTCTCTAATTAGCACACCCGTTGCTCACATACATGAACAGTAAAATATCCTATTAAACAGGGAGTCATCCATCCATGTGTGTAGTACCCAGCAGGAATTCAGCACAAAATCTTACTTTACCAAGAAATTACCCCCATAAAATTGTCTCATGACTTCAATTCCTATGGTGATAATACCTAGATCAGTAATAAGGGAATTTTCGAAAGCCACATTAAGCCTTGAAAAGCTATTCATAACGAAAAACATAAGAACTATATTAATGTAGCAAACCATTTCCATGACAGACAAGCAAGGAATGAATTAGAAAAGCAAATCTAGGGCACAAGTCAAATTGCAAGGAGGACAAGAGGGAAACGTGATTCACCTCTACATAAAGCAGCCTTCCCAGGTCTTTAAATTAAAGAAGATCATGTCACCTTCAACACACACACAAAAGTAATTACCTGTTGTCAGAGAAATGTATCCTGGCTTCTTAGAAATTATAGGCTATAATTATGTCACATCAACCAAATTTATTAGAAGAGAAATTCTTCAACTTGTTTAGTCCATATTCCACTTAGGAAAAAATAATCCTATTATCCAATTACTTTCTTTCATATTCCCAAACCCCTTTCCTCTATCACCACCCAAATACAAAGACTTCTGTTTAACATCTGTGATGGTCAGTTTTATATGTCCATTTGGCTAGGCTATAGGTGCCAATTATATAATCCAACACTCATCTAGATGCTGCTGGGAAAGTACTTTGTAGATGTGATTGAAATCCACAATCAGTTGACTTTAAGTAAAGGAGATTATCCTACATAATCAGTCAGATGGAAGACTTTAAGAGAACTGAGGCTTCCCTGGAAAAGAAGCTATTCCACCTAACAACTATAGCTTCAGCTCATGCCTGAGAGTGTCAGCCAATCTTGCCTGACAGTCTGACCCTACAGATTTCAGGAATGTGTATGTATGCTGCCTAGTCAGCCCCTACAATCACATAAACCAATTCTTTGCAATAAATCTCTTGAAATACACATGGACACACCCACACATGTGTGTACATATATGTACATTATGTGTGTATATAGATCTGCATAGCCCTGCTGGTTTCATGTCTCTGATTGAACCATGATTGATAGACCACTCCAAAAAAAACTAAGCACGGATTCTGTGGATAGTTGTTTTTGATGACACCAAGATGGTAATATCCTGCTTTTATGAAACATGTTTTGATGACACCAAGATGGTAATATCCTGCTTTTATGAAACATCCTAAGAATTAAAAGTTTCATAAGCAAAATAAGATTACTTCTCAGAGAGTAAAAAGCCCTAGTAAGTGGACTATTAACTGCAGCCCACCTGACTTGCCTAAAGGCCTCACACACATACACCTTCTGGTTCAGACCACTTATACCAGACCCTCTTTGACATTATCAGGAATGCAGTGACAATTAATGTGCAATAACACTAAATCAGAAACACCGGAAAAAAGAGAACTTGCCTGGAATGTGGTTCTAATAACCTCGCCCACTGAATCTAGAATGCAGGATCTCATATACAATACTTTAATTCGTTGTGTAACACTTCTAAATGTGTTTTTAAAGCAGAATAATTAAGTACAATTAAATTTGATCTTAGAAAACCATGCTTATAGGATTAAATGATTAAATCAATAAATAAATAGAGAACAGGACAAAAACATTCTTCTCTGGGGTGCATTCTTAACATTTTTATTATTCTTTATCACCAAAACAAATCCACTGATGTAAAAATGAACATAAAGAAATGACAGAAAAAAATCAAACTATAAAACCTATATTAACATTCTCATGTCATTTGATAACCTAAAATTTGGTATACAGCTATTTCTATGAAAATTCTGCAGATTTTCTTCAAAATCTACAGGTAATTGATTCCACGGAGTGGAGTTTTTCCTTTCTCCAACAGAGAAAATTTAACCTTTACTATGACCGTCTGTCAAAAAATTAAGAATTACCAGTTAGGACAAGCAATAAGTTATTGCTCATTCCAGGAAAGGTAAGGGTTAGAATGGTTGTCAGAACATTGGCCATTTGTGTAAATCAGAAATCAGACACTTGGGCTTTTGGGAAATGGGGCCATTAGCTTTAGGATTAAACAAGCTATTCTCAGGGAGTCAACTGCTATTAACTTTCATTAGCTAACATTTGCCCTTTCGATGGAGAGAAAGGAAGGCTGTGATGTAACACCAGAGAAAGAGAGAAGCCAAGAGCAGGAGAGAGGAAATGACAGGGTCAGCAACCACTGATATGTGGTTTGGTTACATAAGGCCTTAATTTATTAGTGTACCTCAGGCTAAAAAGAATGGCAATAAAATATGTCATGTTGGCCTATATCCGTAAGTCAAACTATATGATGGATAGCAAGTTATTCCAATTGAAGACTAGAGTTAATGCTATCTTTTTTCTCCCTTTGCCCTTTTTCTGCTTGTGCTATCCTCATTCTCAAATCAAAATTTCTTCTCTGTTTTTAAAATTTCTTTATTTTAGAGATAAGGTATACTCTGTAACCCAGGCTGGAGTACAGTAACATGATCATAGCTAACTTCAGCCTCAAACTTCTGGGTTCAAGTGATCCTCCTGCCTCAGTGTGCTAAGTAGCTGGGACTACAGGAACATGCCACCACAACCTGCTAATTTTTAAAATTGTTTTATAGAGATAGGGTCTTGCTATGTTACCGAGGCTGGAAAATTTCTTCTTCTCTTTCACCTTATCTCAGTTTCTGCACTCTCCTTTTTCTCAGTCTAGTGTTGAAGACACTTGGAACATATATTATAATGCCAACATTGGTTTGAAAGACCACATACCCAAAAGGAATGAAGGGTAAGGTTAGAGAGCTTAAGTCACTGAGACCAGGTCACGAAGATGAACAGTGCAACATTTTCTCTAGCTTTTTACAAAATGGGCTCCATAGACCCTTCCCTGTTCTGTGTCTGTTCAGGGTTCTCAGCATAAAGAAGTCAGAGAGATGCCTTGGCCTTCACTTGGAAAGCACTAAGAAGTATTATATTGTCCTATCTGCATCCTCTCTCCAGGTTATCTAGGGTATGTGTTGGGAAGGGAAGAGGATCCTTAAGAAGACCTGCCTATCATCACAAACTTGGCCCACTCTTACCTTTCAGTATCCCCTCCCCATTGTGAAAGGTAAACTTAGGATGATGACACTAGAGGATAACATAAAACTTTGTGCTTACCCAGTAACTCTCTTGTAGGTGGGGTGCATCAGAAACTACAAGCATTAAGTGTAAGGACACAGGGGCATGTGTTGCTTAAAAAGATAGTTTAATATTACTATGCTACATATTTTTATTTGGAAAATAAAAAGCCTACTGCTTTAATAATACAAACTACTTAGAAGAAAGGCTTCAAAATATCTTTTGAAAAGAAAATTAACGTATGATTCTAAATGGGAGAAAAGGCACAGAATCTCAATGTCATTGCATAGGCATGTGAAATTTTTGTATTTATCAAAAGGGAGCATGATTTTCTGAAGCTCTATAAATAATGCTCTCGTGATTCATGTTCAAAATGTATGAAGTAGTGATCTACCAAGAAAGAAGGGGCCCCACAAACCAAGGTCAACAATTTCCCACTTCTGATCCATTCCCTCTCCCAATCTCCTGCATGACAGCCCCCTTGAGATGCTCAAAGTAGCCCCTTTGCCCCATCTCAGATGCTACATCCTGTTCCATTTTCTTCTCCTGTCTGGACTCTCAAATAGTGCAGTGGTTAAGTGACTCAAAAGCATCCTTACCATTGACCATCCCTGGTCTAGATCAAGAAAGTGTGTGATGCAAAGAATACCTTCACAAGCAGATACTTCTGCACTATCTTCTTTGTGGGTAGACAGCAAACGGCTGAATTTTTGTTTCTGTTCCAATTTTGCCTGCTTTCCTTTCTCAGATGCTCCTGAACGGAAACTCTGGGACCGAGACACAGAAATTTCAAATTGTTTGATCACCTCCTCATCACTGTCAGAAGATGTGGACAGCTCTTCATCATCCCCAAAGCTGTTGACTGGAAGCAAAAGAGAGTCATGAGTATCCTGTGTAGCCCATGTGCTCCAAGGCAGAGATAGGCAATCAGGAAAACAGTAGAGAAGAATATGAACAATTAGTCTGCATCAAGACACGCTAAAACTGGATATAGAACATTTAAAGCATTTTTAAAATACAAATTTGAGTCCAAGGAATGAAACAGAAAAAGAAAGCTCATGAAGGTAATTAGAAATGCACTATATGGCTGGAGCAGCAGACAGCAGACACTCTCACTGTTGTCCTGCCCAATATGTCCTTCATAATGTACCTCCTCTTTAATAAATCTACCTTTCTTAATTCATTACTGTCTTGGTGAATACTTTCACTCCCTACAACTCCAGCTATACCATACCCAGTCTGCCATCCACAGCATTTTGATGGCCTGTATAGGGAGCTCTCCTAATGAGGGCCTCTTCCCCCACTCTCTTTCTTCTTTCAACTGGAGACTCTAGGTGGACTGTATCTGAGACTGGAGACAATGGATGGTCCTGGCTGGGGCTACTCCCCAGTGGACCAGAGGGTCCTGGAGGAAAGGTGTCAGACTGCCATTGCCCAATCAGGTAAGAGGCAAGAGTTTAAAAAAAAAAAAAAAGAAGGAGAAGAAAGAAAGAAAGACAGTCTATAACTGGAATCCAGGAGAAAACTTTAGGACACCCATAATCAACATGATTAGCCCTCAGTCGAGGCAGGCAGCCATGCTGATACGTTACATTGCTTTAGTGAGTTCATAACTGGAAACAGAACGTTTATCAGCACATTTGTCTTATGTGAAGCTCTGTTCAGTGACAATGACCATGGGACATATGTTCTTTGTCTCATCTCATTTATTAAAACACACATAGCCAAGTCCCACTTTAGAGAAGAGATTTTTGCAACTAAGATTTTCCAAATGCTTCCTAGTTTTGAAAAGAGACTCATGTGAGTGTTTTAACTAGTTTATACTAGAACGTTTCTGAATCATTATAGCATCAACAACTCAACTCAAACATCCTTTGAATTACTGTTTTTTAAAATAAATGTTATTGTGTATATTTGAGGTTTACAACATGATTTTATGGAATACATATAGATAGTAAAGTTGTTACTATAGTAAAACAGATTAACATACCTATCATGTCACATCACATCGTTACTTCTTTTGTGTGACAAGACAGCTAAAATCTACTTAATAAACACGTTCCTAACACAACACAATTTCATTAATTGCAATCCTCATGTTGTAGATTAGATTTATAGATTTATCTTACATTGCTACTTCGAATTCTTTGACATATATCTCCATATTTCCACCCTCTGATAAACACTGTTTTATTCTCTGCTTCTCTATATTTAACTCTTTTTTTTTTAAGATTCTACATATTAGTGAGCTTGTACAATATGTTTCCTTCTGTGTCTGGCTTATTTCACTTAGAATAATGTCTTCCAGGTTCATCTACATTGTAACAAATGATAGGATCTCCTTTTCCAAGGTTGAATAACATTCCATTGTATATTTATAGCCCCCATTTTTTTTAGCCATCATCTGTCAACAGACAAGTAGACTGAGTCCATATCTTGGCTATTGTGAATAGTGCTGCAATGAACATAGGAGTGCAGATATCTTTAGGAGGTGGTGATTTCACCTCCTTCAGGTATATACCCAGAAGAGGGACCACTGGGTCATATGGTAGTTCTATTGTTAATTTCCTTAGGAACTTGAACACTGTTATCTACTATAGCTGCACCAATCTACATTCCCATCAAGTTCCTCTTCCTCCATATCCTCATCAACATGTGTTACTTTTGTCTTTTTGATAACAGCCACCCTAATAGAACACCCTTTGAATTATTCATGCACTTTCCCCACATCCTCCACACACCAGTGCAGCCCTGGCCCTCTTTCAGTTTCTGAGACTGGTCCTGCTTTTGCGCCGTTTGCCTTGGTTGTTCCTTCTGCTTCCTCCAGATGCTTGCACGGCTAGTTCCTTCTCATCATTCAAGTCTCAGAACTTGACTGTCACATCATCCTAAGAGCCTCCTTGATCATCCTCCCTCAAGTAGTTTTCTTCATAGCACTAATTTTTAACTGTTTCCCCCTATAACTTCTATGAAAATAAAGATATTGCCTATTTTGTCAATTGATGTCTCCTTATTGTGCAAAACAATGCCTGTTGCACAGTAAGTCCTTATTAAAAATATTTGCTAAATGTTGAATAAATTAGTGAACACCCAGTGTTCTCCCATTTCTGAGCACGTGTGGAGCGCACAAATACACATGCACACAGACACACATACACACACGTGTTCCCTGTTCTTGGAAAACCCTTCTCCAGTCCCTGAATAGACTAGTCAAGAATATAACTCAACACTGAGATATCAGCCTAGACATCATTTCTTCCAGAAAGACCTTCCTTGATCCTTTATATCAGGCCAAGGCCTCCTTCCATGTGCTGGAAACAGTTCTCTGTTCTCCTTATCAGTGCTCCCTCCCACCCTGTGACAGCATTACCTATCTGTCAATTATCCCATCTGACCCACATATGAGGGGCACCCCCAAAACTGGAATTTAGTTATAAAAATTTTGTATTTGTTCTCAAATGTTTAAACTTCAGTCAACTTCCAAGCACTCTTCATTAGATGAAATACACCTATTGAGACTCTTTCTTCACTGCTCAAAACATTTCTGAACTCATCAATTTTGATTCCTTTTAGTGCTTCTTCTATTTTTTGTTTCACCTCTTCCAAACTGGCAAAATGTTTTCCTTTTTTTCATCCAGGGAAACAAAAAGAAGTCACTTGGGCCACGATTGGATGACTAGGGAGGGTGGGATATGGGGGTCATGCTGTTTTTGGTCAACAACTGCTGAACACTCAGTGCTCCATGGGGAGGGGCACTTGTAAATCAGCCATCTTGAGAAGGACAGACATGTTTAAAGAATCTCCAAAGAAAAGTAACTGAAGCTGATTTCAGCCCCTCACAATCACGGTAGCTGGTATACTGATGCTGATGGATTCCTAGAGCACTTACCTAGTGGGAGAAGCCTGTACCACAAGAGGCCTGCCCTACAAAAAAATAATTCCAGTTTTTTGGGGGTTCCCCTTCACTACCCTGAGAGTGAGGGGCACATCAGACTGCCCACTTTTGAACCCAGACCCTATCTCTGTGCCAGACACACAGAAAACTACTCTGTTAATATTTGCTGAATATTAATTGAAAGCCATAAATAATGGCAAATAATTTTTTAGTTATTTTCTCCTTTCATCCAAAAGTCACTCAATGATTCCAAAAAAGAATATGGTTGTTCATTCACAGATGGGTCCTGAAGATTACTTCTGAATCAGAAGCAAAGAAGAAATATAAAGCCATATTTCTAGTGAGAGAAAATATTTTTAAACACCAGCCTGGCCAAAACATGTATACGCTAGCTTGGTTAGGAGCTAATATGCACTCTCCAGCTTGGTTAGGAGCTGACATTCCTGAGGTTCTTTGGGAAACTAGCAACAATGATACACATTCTCTGAGTGCTCTTTATGCATCAGGCACTGTCCTAAATGCCTTAAATGTAATACCTCTATTATTATTTCCATTTTCTAAGTAAGAAAATTGAAGCATGACTGGGTGCAGTGGCTCACATATGTAATCTCAGCACTTTGGAAGGCTGAGGCAGGAGAACTGCTTGAGGCCATGAGCTTGAGACCAGCCTAGGCAACACAGTGAGACCTCATCTCTATAAAAAAGCAAAAAATTAGCCAGACACGGTAGTGCATGCCTATAGTCCTTGCTACTTGGGAGGCTGAAGTGGAAGGATTGCCTGAGCCTAGGAAGTCAAGGCTGCACTGAGCCATGATAGTGCCACTGTACTCCAATCTGGGCAACAGAGTGAGACTTGGACATGGGAGGGAGGGAGGGAGGGAAAAAAAGTTAAAAAAAATAAAGAAAGAAAAGACAAAAAGAAAATTGCAGAGAGAAGTGCATAGTGGCTGAAGATTATACATCCAGTAAGGGGCTGAATCACAATTTGAATCAAAGCAGCCTGGCTCTGGAGCCCATGTTTCTAATCACTATGGTCAGAGAACTAGAGAGAGGTGATGGAAGGAACCCTTACTCTGTACACTCACACTAAGTAACTGGGCTCCTGTGGCCAAGTCCCTTAATCTCTTTGGTGCCATTTCCTCATTTTTGGATCATTTGAAGGGGTCTGGATCATTTTGTGGGTTTTTGTTTTGTTTTGTTTTTTAGCTCTAAAATTATCTGATTCCAAACTCTTCTCTCTTATGGAGCAGCTGGTCCAAGAACATGAAAACATCTTTGTCATCTCATTCAGTTCTATTGGCTGTGTCCAGCACCACAGTAGGACCTGAGACCCTACGTGTCAGAAGAGATTAACTTTCCCACTAAAACTTTAATAAGCTGCACAAATACCATCCCATCAGAAAATCACTACAATGAACAGTTTCTTCATGCCTCTGGTATAGGATGAACTGTCACATATGGCAGAGATCCAGAGCCAACAGAAATAAAATTAAACTTCTTCCACCTTTAACGAACTGGACCAGTTAAGCACCCAGGAGATAGTTGGGGGAAACATGCACAGGAGGGGCTGTTGGATTGGCCATCTACTAGAATGCTTCCCAACTCTGAGCTCCCATTCTAATTTATATTTTTAGGCTAGTTTTTATAATGTAAGAAATCCATTTCAAATGGATGAGTTCATACATGGATATTTCTCCATTTATAAAATGAGTGATTAGAATTAATTTATTAGTATATGGGTATATAGTGTTTGATCCAGTTAGTCATTAATCATCCACACAGGAAAAACAATCCTCACCTGTTGTAATAATCACATAGCAATTATAACATGTTTCATATATTAAATATATGTTATAGTGCCAGATACCTTCTAGAGATTTTGCATATATTCATTTAATCATCACAGTGACACCATGATTTAGAAAATATTATTATTCCCATTGTACAGATTGGAAATAGAGGACAGAAGGACATTGCCATAAGGCAATAAATTTAGGAAATTAATAAAGCTGGGACTTGAACATGGCACCTATGTCCTTATCCACTGTGCACTTCACCAGATATCACTGCATCAGGGAGGTAGAGCCCTATCTAGTTTACTCTTCAGAGTGAAGGGAGAGGGTCTTTGCTGCTACTAGCCTTAAATCTGCCAATAGGCTGCTGCCTTTGTGAAGGATAAAAGAAGAGCAGAGAGTAAGAAGGATAGGTTGGTCTTTATAACTAGCTTATTGCTCCTCATGGAATTATAAATACAACTGCACATGCTATTTTAAGACTCACTCCCCAAGTACCTAAGGGAATTCTTAGTCTAAAAGGAAACCTTCAATCTCTCCCAAAAGCCATTGAGCAGCAATAGACACCAATAGTGGTGGAATTATGCTATCAAAAGCAATCCCTTACATGGCATGTATCATGTGCTAGGCATTGACACATGATAACTTATTTACTCCTCACAATTACCCAGTGAAATAGGTAATATTATTATCCCATTATATGGATGGAGAAACTAAGAAACGGTGAGATCAGTAATTTGCCACAATCATAACAGTTTATAAGTAGTGAACTAAGATTCAAACCCAAGCGGTCTTGCTCCAAAGCTCACATGAATAATCAATTATGTGCTATCATTTGCTTTCTCAAGAAAACAACCTTCTTAAATCCTGGATAAAATCAAGGCAACTATGTTTTATTGCTAGGAAAAAATCACATAGGTTGGGCTAGAAAGGATTTTCATGAGCATCTATTCACTCATTTTCACATACAGAGACCAAAGACCAAGTGATTTGTCTGTGGATGCACCAAGCCAGGAACAATCCCAGGTTCCAAGGCAATGATCTTACCAGAGCATTTTCCAGTTTCTCTCCCCAGTGGGATTTTTGGAGCACCATACAAATACAAAATTCAAATATCCTTCAAGCTAAGTACCTAGGAAATAATACAGTGGAAAATTTTATTAAAATCTTCATCTTTTTATCCAATTAACTTGATAATATGACAGGAAAAGTTACATAGTTCTCATAAATGTGGATACATCTTAAAACTGAAAGACTGTTCATACTGTTCATTTAAATCAGTCACAGAATTTAGACAGATCTTATCATGTAAACATCTGCCACCAGAGAGAAGTCAAATTCTTCTGCAATCTTTCTTTAAAATGGTCCCTAGCTTCACCCATTCTTCCATACACTATCAAGGGGCAACTGTGGGTTTCTTGCACTAGGAGGGAGTTTGTGACTTTGATGGGCAGAGTTATTAACAGTGACCCATCAACACAGTTTCTAATGCAACGAAACCAGAGAGTGCCTCTATTTGATTTTTAATCACTTTGTTCTAGTTTAAGAAGGGACAGAGGAAATTCCATCTTCATCTTCCAAAGTGACAGGAAGGTGGGGGCTCTGTATGGCAGAAACTGACTGTTGGATTAGCATCAGTCAAGGCTAGTGTGGTTAAGAGGGCAGAATGTGAAGTCATGCCAACAGAGTTTAAATATAGGATCTTCCATTTGCTACGCTGTGACCTCAACAAGTTCCTTAATCTCTCTGAACCTCAGTGCCCTCACTTTGATATTCCTTACTTTCTAAAATTGTCACAAGGACTAAATGAAATAAACCATATAAAAGCACTTAGCACATGCTCGGCATATGATATACTCAAAAAATGTTTACTATTATTATCCCCCACCATGGTAATGCCCTGTGTGGAAACCCTTTCATGCAGCCTGCCACTTGCACACTGAGGAAAGCACATAGCTGTTTTCCCAGGGTCTGACTTGAGAACTCACCATCAGGGTGGTTGTAGGAGAAGGATGAAAAAGCAAAGGCTGAGACAGGAGGAGATTAGGCTGATCGTGTGGGAGGTATTTCCACCCTACCTTCCAATGCTTTTTCCCAAGCCTGGAGGTGGAGAACTCTGTAGGAGTTAACAACGGCTGCCTGAAAGTGGGCAGTGCCCAACACCTGCTCATTTTGCTGCTTCTTTTAAGGCAACTCAATTACCAACTGGTGATGCAAAGAGAGGATTTCTTGAGCCTGTCTGCTGCTCTTTTGCAGATGGAGCAAAAAATTTATAAGTGATCCGTGCAGCTCCAAGCTTATTAATTCCTTTCCACCCACATAGGAGCAGTTAGATGGCGGCAGTACTGCTCATATCTTACAGACGGAGAGTGGAGGCAGGTAGGGGTGGGTGCGTTCAGTAATGCAATAACCTGCGTTGTTACTTTTAACTATAATTGCAGGAAATCTCTTACATACAAGATCTCTCTAATACCCACAGCAAATGGTTGCTTGTGTGGCTGGATATGGAAAAAAATAAGGACAAGAATTTGGTCAAAGTGAAAAAAAAGCAGGAGGTCAAAGGTGACAACTGTCCACGTCAGATCCTAGTGAAAATGGTCACATTTCCAAAAGCACAATACGTTCATTCTTGGACTCAAACAGGTTGGAAAAATATTTATTTTATTGTTATTTTAGTCAGGATTTCACTGTGTTGCCCAGGCTGCTTTGCAGTGTCACGATCACAGCTTACCACAGCCTTAACCTCCTTCTGGGCTCGGGACAACCTTCCACCTCAGCCGCCCAAGTAGCTGTGACTACAGGGGCATGCAACCATACCTAACTAATGTTTTTTGCTTTTGTTTTTGTTTTTGGTGGCGGGGGAGCTTGTGGTTGCTTGTTTGTTTTTGTAGAAGTTGAGGTCTCACTATGTTGCCCAGGCTGGTCTTGAACTCCTGGGCTCAAGTGATCCTCCCATCTCAGCCTCCCAAAGTACTGGGATTTCAGGCTTGAGCCACTATACCCAACCAAGAAAAGATTTTTATAAATTATCCAGTCTTGATTTTTTTTTTTTAAGAATGGGCACTGTGGTGATTTAGGATTCCCCCAAAGGAGCTTTGATGCCACTGCAGGCATGGAGGTTTGGGCAAGTGCATCAATGGGGGGAGGGGAAAGGAACTATACACCCTCCACAATCAGGGCTATTTTGCTTTAATGTGGTCTGTCAGGTGGTCATCCCAAACCTTGTGTGAGATGTTTTGACAACTCTATTTTATATATGGACAAAGGGATGGCACTTGTAATCGTTAAACATGAGTCAACTAGAAAATCATTCATTAAATTAGTAATATACAAGGCAGTAATACTAGAAAACAAGTTACAATATTGAAAATTTCAGTTATGATAATGGCAGAATAATTCAAACTAACTCTTCTACAAAAATATTATAAATTCACAACAAAAATGTTTTAAGCCAACTATCTGAAGGCATGGAGAGTAAGCAAGAACAGGCAGAAACTGGAAGGGATCAAATTCTTGAAAGAAGGGAACACAGATATAGATATATATATACTGTTTTTTGTTGTTGTTGTTATTGTTGTTGTTGTTTAGTTACTCTAGCAGCTACTGAGAATGGGGTGTTAAAACTCTTTTATTTTGAATATTATTTCCTCATGTATTTTGAAGCCCTGCTAACAGGTACTTACACACATGATTTTTATATCTTCTTGATATATTGACCACTTTATCATTATAAGTCATACTTCATTCCTCATCATATTTTTTGTTCTGAAGTCTACTTCGATATTAATATAATTGTGCTAGCTTTCTTATGTTTATGGTTTGCATAACTTATTTTTTAATCTTCCCATTTTCATGCTGCCTATGTATTTATATAGGCCCAACTTCACCCCCCATGCAGCCTACTTGTGTAGTTAATCCTTACTTGTACCTCACATCTCTATAATAAAATAAAATTTAATTAAAAAATAAAAATATGCTTCTTATAGTCATAATAGAGTTGAATCTTGCTTTTTTACTGTTTGACAGTCTCTATGACCAAATAGAATATTTCACTTGCATTTAATGTATGAACATCATTGGGTTTAATAACATAATTTTACTGGTTTTTTTCTATTTGTTGCATCTGTTTCCTTCATCTTCAGCTACTCTTACCATTTTATGTATTAATCACTTATTTTCTTAGTATTCAATTTTAACTCCTCTATTAACTTTTTGGCCTTATCTATTTGAATTTTCTTTTGTCAGTGGTTGCTCTAGTTATACATCCTCAGCTTATTACAATCTATTTTGAGTTAGTATTGCACCACTTTGCAACATTTATATTTTGCATTATACCACTTTATAATGGTTTATACTTTGCATAAACCATTTATAAAATAAATGGTATAAATAATTTACTTCTTGTCTCCTTTGTGTTATTGTTACCTCATAGTCTAGTTTACATTTTATCAACCCTACAATACAATATTATATATTTTATTTATCTCTCTAGCTTAGCACAGTTGATCATGATAATGTACACTTAAAAAAAGATATTCTGTAGTTGTTGGAGACACAGTTCAATAAATATCACATAATACCAATCTCAACACAACTCTCACAAAAAGCAGAGGAAGAAAAAGCACTTCCTAACCCATTTTATGAGGCCAGCATAATCCTAATACAAACACCTCTTTCCAAGATATCACAAGTATAGAATAGATTATACCAATATTCCTTATGATCATAGGTACAAAAAAATCCTTAGCAAAATATTTTAAAACTGAAATCCAGAAATGTACTAAAAGGATTATACAATATAACCACATAAGACTTATCTTAGAAATGCAAGGTTGGTTTAAGATACTAAAATCAATTATGTATTCACCAAATTAACACAATAAAGAAGAAAAACTGAATATCATCTCAACACAAAAAAAAGTTGCTGACAGAATTAAAAGTCAGTTTCTGATCAAAATGAAACAAAAAAAATCTCAGTGTACTAGGGCTAGTCCCCAATCTGGAAAATAGTGAATGAGTACCTACTAAAATCTTATAGTTAAGATCAATTATGAGTACTACTTAGTGAAGTTAGCAAAGTCATTGTCATTACATAGAAATCAATGATATTTCTATATCCTAGCAACAAATCGAAAACGAAATTTTTAAAAATTATGTTTAGAAAAGCATCAAAATGCACTACTACTTAGGACTAAATGTAATAAAAGACATTCAAATCTCTCACACTAAAAACAATATAATGTTACTGAGAGAAAATAGAAAAGACTCAATATTGTTAAGATGTTAATTTTCCCAAATCAGTCTATTGATTTAATGCAATCCAAACAGATCCTTTTTGTTAAATTTGACAAGTAGACTCTAAAATACATAAGAAAACATATAGGACCTAGAATTGTCAAAATAATTTTTAAGAAGAACAAGATAGGAGAATCAACCTACCTGATTTTAAGACAACATAGCTACATTCAATCAAGACAAATTTTTATTGGCGAAAGACTAGACCAATAAATCAATGAAACAGAATACAGAATCTAGAAATAGCACCACACAGCATGGTCAATTATTTTTTAAAACTGTGCCAAAGTAATTCAATGAGGGGGAGCAGAATTAAAATCTCTTCAAAAAATGATACTTGAACATATAGGTATCTATATGGGAAAAGGAGCATCGACACTTATATGTGTGTCTATAAATTAATCATAAACCTATTAGTAAAACATAGGGTAAAAACATAGGAATAATCTTTACAGCCTCAGCATATAAAAAAGCATGAGCCATAGCAAAAAAAAGTTTGATAAGTTATACGTTGTCAAAATTGAAAACTTTTGCTGTTTGAACACTATCAGTAAGAAATGAAAAGGCAAGCCATAGACTTTGGGAAAATACACACATATGCCAAACATAGGACTTTTATCTAGAATATGTAAGACCTTTTACAACTCAATAATAATATAACTCAATAAAAAATTCCAAATAGACACTTCACAAACTAACACATACAAGTATCCTATAAGCAAATGAAAGATACTCAACATTGGTAATCCTCAGGGTAATACAAATTAACCACAGTGAGATACCAAAAAAAAAAATTTAAAAGCTGATCATATCAAAGGCAAGAAAGTAAAGCACATGGAGGCCTCAAACACTCCTGGTGAAAATACAAAATGCTAAATGTACTTTTAAGCACTGCTTGGCAGTCACTTAAAAATTTAAACACATTTGACCATAGAACCCAGCCATTCCATTCCTGGGTAATTTCCTAGGAGAAACCAAAACACATATCCACACGAAAACTTTTACACAAATATTCATGGAAGCTGTATTTGTAATAGTCAAAATCTGGAAACAACCCAAAAGTCCAGCAACATGTGAGCAGATAAACAAATTGTGGTACATCATATATTAGATAACTACTCAGTAATCAAAAGGGAGGAACTATTAATACCTGCAACAACATGGGTGGATCTTAAAAGAAGTAGGCTGAGTGGAATAAAAGGCAAAAAAAAAAAAAAAAAAAGAATACACATTATATAACTCCATCTATATAATAATATAGAAAACTAAAAGTAATATATTGTGATAGAAAACAGATCAGTGATTGGTGGTTGGTGGGATGGGGTTAGAGAGAGAGAGATGGATTACAAAGAGGCAAGAGGCATTTCTGAAATGTAAATGTTTGTATGTTTGTTTTGTCGACTGTGGTGATTGTTCCCCAAGTATATGTCAGAACTCATCAAACTGTACACTTTAGGCATATGCAATTTATTGTATTTCAATTGTGCCTCAACAAAGTTCTTTTTTTATTTTAAAGATGTGGGGTACAATTCAGGATTAGCTACATAAGTGGTCATCATGCAGGTGAAGTTTTGGCCTCCAATTGGTCCTCGCTTCGCCTGGTATGGGATCAGGTATGCTTATTGAAGTTATGTCCCCCCCATAATCCCCTACTGCCAATCCCCTTCATGTAGTATTACGATAAATGTTCAGGGTCCACTTATGAGTGAGAACATTTGGTACTCAGTTACTTGTTTCTTTGATAGATCACTGAGTATTATAGACTCTAAATCCATCCAAGTTGCTGCGACAGCTTTACTTCAACCCACTTTTTAAGAACTTTGTTGTGCCTTAACAAAATGGGTTGAAGTAGAGCTGTATCTCATAGCAGTCTTACCTTCCTCGGTGCAAGGCACCAACCACCTCTCATTATTGATGCAAATATTTCCAGCACTGAGACATTTCTGTGCAGTTGAGAGGCTCAAATTTATAAGCCAATGAGATCTAGAATTTGTCTTCCTGCTCAAAGTCTAGGAAAGAAGTCTGAGGGCCTGAATACCCAGAAAATGGAGCATTTCTCTAATCCCCACTGTATTTCTCTGGGAAGTTCTGGATTTCTGATTTGTATTCTGAGTTCCTAGATAAGCCTTGAAACCCAGCCTGCCACTTAGCTTTTGTCTTACCCACCCTCATATCTCTAGTTAGTGGACTCTACTTTCTGTGCCAACAGCCACTAACTAAAGTCAAACCTAACTAACCCTGAACAAAGACAATGCTACTTCAACCTGGGCTCTCATGTCGTCTTACCCCTCCCACCATATTTATACCCATGAAGAAAAGTGTTTGCTTAGATCAGCCCCATGTTGTCCTTAAATCTCTGGACAGGAGTTCGTGTTGCTGATTTTCACCTAAGGGATCAGCCTTATATCAAGAGCTCCTCTTGCTTCTTTGAAGCTTATTTCCCTCCCCTACCAGGCCAAACTCATCCAAAAGAAGAGAAGAGGCATCATGAAAGTAGGGTGATTGGTTTTCACTGTGAGGATCACAAAAACCTAAATCATAAGTAGTGTTCCGAACAGATTCATACTTGTACTCAGATTAACTGGGCCCTCATTTCTCACTACCAGAACTCCCTCAAGCACCAGTATTTTCTGAACATTTGGCTTTGCCAAATACTCTAAGCTGTTTCATCACTGCAAGAAGACTCACCTGGACAAGAGCAAGCACTAAGCTGTCAGTTTCCCTGACTCTTAAGCGCTGCTTTTTAATTTGTATGCCTCCTACAAGGGAATTTCTTTATAGGACCCAAGTGTTGTGTTGTTTTCCTACTATGGTATAATTTACATACAAATTAATGGCCAAACTATAATTTACTCTACTGAGAACTGAGGTGACCTGATAATTAAATTTCTGCACATGCAGAGAAAATAAAACCAGAATGGTTGTTCTTTTTCTCTATCACTCCAATGAATCCTCACAAGCAAATATGAGTCAACATTTGATTTTGCAAATGCTCTGATTAGACAGATTTTTTTAATCCCATTGATATGGATACTAAAATGAAGAGCCTGGGATGTGTAATGCTGGCTGAGAAAGATAATGAGCTGTTCTTGTGAGTTTTTCACTTTCTATTTTTTAGTTCATTCACTAGTCTTCTCATGCCATGCTGTAAATCATCCTCAAGGTAGTTTCTAAAGTTATTGTTTTATCTTGCAATAGAGCCAAGTAAAACTACAGAGATAATTTCTGAGGCAGTTTCAAAGTATCCTCCTCACCAAATCTACAGTAAATATATCCAAATATAGCACAACTGAAAAGTAATAGACAATATTAAGAATAGACTTACTTTAAGTAACAGCTTTTTTAGAGGAAAAATAAAAACCACATTCCAAAAGCAAGTCATACAAACCATACACCAGATATTCAGTAGTGGTGTAAATATACTTGAATAGGGCCCCCAAATGACACCCCTGATACAATCTGACAATGAAGAACTTTTTTCCACTTGCAGAAAAATTAATAAGAAAGGTTTTCTAAACGTTCAGTTTTTCTCATAAAGTTTCTATACCTTGGATGGCTACTGTCACACACTTACTGACAAGAACAAGCAGGTAATTAAAAAAAATAAGTATTAACAAAGAAATGTGGAAATAGCTAATTATGCTTCTTTCTTCAACTTGGTTTGTCATGGACATACATATCCATGGCTGTGACTGTTATATAGCTTCCATAATCTAGTCATATTTTCCACTAGTAAAATAGTTCCTGATTCACAATAAAAATAACCATATTAAAATTTCATGGGGTTCCACAAAAAGCACCTCAGATTTTAGGCATGCAAGCACCTAAACAAGTCTGGCACCATTGAATTAGAAATGTTGTCCTGAGTATAATATTCCTTGTTCCATCCAACTTCATAACTGTCATACAGAATTTACTTTCTATTATTTTTCTTACTTACATTTTCTAAATAGGTTTATGTAGTTGTGACTCGCCTAACATTTTCAAAGAATTTGCAGTCTTAATTTATACTTCTTTAGTCTGTGTCCTTCGTGTATAATATACTATTAGGAATATAGCACATTCAATAGTAAGTGAACAAAAAAGTCTAAAAATTAGTACAATACTGTATTAGAATTGTCCAGAGAAACAGAAACAATAAGATATACCTGTGTATGGAGATTTATTATTAACAAAATTCACTTATGCAGCTGTGGAAGCTGAGAAGTCCCAAGATCTGCAGTTGGCAAGTGATCCCCACAGTCTCTTGGAGACTCAAGAGAGCCAGTGGTATAGTTCCATGTTTCTCTGAAAATCTGAGAGCCAGGGGCCTAGTGTAAGTTCCAGTCAAAGTCCAAAGATCTAAGAACCAGGAAAGCTGATGGTGTATGTTCCAGTCCGAGGGCAGAAGAAGACTGACATCCTTGAGAAAGGATGCCCTTTTCTCTACTGTCCAATAACATCTTCCTCATTTCCATCTGAAACCTCATCAGAATAGACTTTAGTGTCTACATTTCTACCAACAATCTGTACATAATTATTTATGTATTATGTAAGATGAAAGTTTCTTGACAGCTCTCCTCTTTTCTTTCTGAGCCCTTACCTGAATAACCTTTAAAAGGTCCTTTATAACCATCTTCAAAACTCTTCCCACTACCCAGTTCCAAAACTGCTTTCACATTTTGGAGTATTTACTACAGCAGTACCCTACTTCCCAGCATCAATGCCTGATGTTCAAGCTGCTATAACAAAGTACCATAGACTGAGTGATTTATAAACAACAGAAATTTATTTCTCACAGTTCTGAAAGCTGGATGTCTTAAATCAGGGTGTCAGTATGGACAGGTTCTGATGACGGCCCTCTTCTGGGCTGCAGACTGCTGACTTCTCATCTTATCCTCACATGAAAGAGAGAGAGCTTACTAGCTCTTTGGCCTTTTCTTATAAAGGCACTCATCCCATTCAAGAAGACTCCACCTCCATTACCTAATCACTTCCCAAAGTTCCATTTTTAAATACCAACACATCAAGATTAGAGTTTCAACCAATGAATTTGAGGGGAGTTCACTTTAGTCCACAGTTCCCCACAAACACACAGAAGATAATACACAATAGAGATTAAACTATCCTAAAGAGGGATGGAAAATAATCAAAGAACACATAATTTCAAGCATATGTGAAAAATTTAGAAAAATTAGCCTTGTATTAGGCCACAGAAGAAGCCTCAAAAGTACAATTACACCACATTCTAATTTCAATACCATTAGAAATAAAATAAATACAATTTTAAAATTATAAAAATGCTTTTGGAAACCAGAAACCACATTTTTAAACAGTTGATAGGTCAAAGAAGAAATTCTAACTGGAATGATAAAATATTTATGACTGAAAAATAATGAGCACATCACATATCATACACTTCAGGGATATAGTTAAAGTGGCACTTAAAGGAAATTCATGGATTAATTTAACATATATATAAGAAAGCAAAAAAGATTTAAAAATTAATATGCAAAATGATCAACTCAAGATGTTATTAACCAACAGTATAAACCAAAGAAAAATACTAGGAAGAAACACAAGAGAGAAAATCAGATATTAGTAAAAATGTTAACATAAATGATAACAAAACTGAGAAAATAAAAACTACATCTTTTAAAGACCAACTACTAACAAGAATGATTAAGATAAAGAGTAAAATGAAACTATGGGGAGAGGGGGGACGGGGAAGTGGGATTGACAGTAGTCGAGATCTGCTTGGGGATAGGGGCACACCTCATCAACAAGGGTACCTGCACAATGAATATTTGTATACCTAATCTTGAATTGTACCCCACAATTTAAAAAATAAAATAAAATATTTTTTAAAAGAGTAAAACTATAGATACAATGGACATTTTGAAATCATAAGTGGAAAAAATAAGTTTAAGTAATTTTATTTTATTTTTTATTTTTATTGTTATTTTTGAGTTGGAGTCTCACTCTGTCACCCAGACTGGAGTGCAGTGGCCGCTCTCGGTCAGCCTCGACCTGCTGGGCTCCGGCGATCCTTCCGCCTCAGCCTTCCAAGTAGCTGGAATTAAAGGCACGTGCTACCACACCCGGCTAATTTTTGATTTATTGTGGAGATGAGGTCTCATCAAGTTGCCTAGGCGGGTCTCGAACCCGCGGGCTCAGGCAATCCGCTCACCTCAGCCTCCCAAGGCACAGGATTACAGGCTGAGTCACCGAAACCGGCTAGTTTAAGTA
Source organism: Carlito syrichta (assembly GCF_000164805.1). Lineage (NCBI taxonomy): Eukaryota > Metazoa > Chordata > Mammalia > Primates > Tarsiidae > Carlito > Carlito syrichta. The sequence continues at coordinate 201,581 of NW_007257477.1, forward strand.
ATTTTAAAAGGTAGAAAACTTATAAACAAATAATCACTAAAAAAAAATAAAATTTGGAAAAAACTTCCAAAAATTCTTATCACTCTAGATTGTTTTATTTGACTTTTTCCAACCTTCAAAGAATAGGTAATTATACTTCTATATAACTTGTTTTAAAAGGAAAAACTTACCATGTCATTTTATGAGAATGGTAACTTATACAGATTAATCTCACTTATGATTTTAGTTGCAAATATCCTAAACCAAACAGCAGCAAACAAATTTATAATATATTAAAAACAAATACAGTCATCCCTGGGTATATGCCAGACATTGGTTCCAGGTACCCACAGATACACAAATCCATACACTTTCAAGTCCACAGTCAGCTCTGTGGAATTTTCCCATAGGAAAAGTCATTTCCCTGCATATGCAGGCTTCCAATCCCAGAAATACTATATTTTTGATCTGCACAGGAATGCTATATTTTCAATCTGTGTTTGGTTGAAAGAAGTTCAAGTGTAAGTGGAACTGTGCATTTCAGACCCTATGTTGTCCAAGGGTCAACTAGATATCATGAATAAGAGCTGGCTGGGTGCAATGACTCATGCTTATAATCCCATCACTTTTGGAGGCTGAGGTGGGCGAATTGCTTGATCCCAGGAGTTCAAGAGCAGCCTGGGCAATGCATAGTGAGACATCGTCTCTACAAAAAAATCAAAATTAGCCACTCATGGTAGCGTGCCACTGTAGTCCCAGCTACTCAAGATGCTGAAGTAGAAGGATTATCTGAGACTGAGGCTCCTAGAAGCCATGATCATTGTGATTATGCCCCTGCACTCTAGCCTGGGCGACAGATGAGACTAAAAAAAACAAAAAGAAGAGTTAGTAACAGACATGAAAGAAGTTCTAGCACCTACTGGACTCTTCACTAACATGAGCCAATAAACTCTATTGCGTGTGTGTGTTTGTGCATGTGCTTAAGCCCTTTTGAATTTGGTTTCTGTCACTTGAATCAAGAAGTAATCTAATATAGTAGTAAAGTGCAAAAATAAGTGAGCATAAGTGAAAGTTACGTGATCTCCGTTCAAGATCTGCTTCTGTCAACACATAATTATGACATCTAGGCCAAGGAACTTTATGTTGCTCTCTCCTCTGAATTCCTACAATAAATGCTTTTTCCATTTTTAATGCATTAAAAATGCATTAAATTCATTAAGCATATAAATATGAAGCGCCTTATGATGTCTTCCATCTTGACTAGCTATTTAAATTTTTATTAACATTTTATTCACTTTATGTCTTATTTCCCCAAATTGTAAGTTCTCAATCCTTTCAAATAGCTGATGCTGACACCCCTCCTATAACCCAATACACACCCCACACACAAAATATGGGGGAGGGAGCAAAAAATAGAGTTTATTTATAAAAATCGTAAGTTTAAACTTCAGTCACCTTCAAGGTACTTTCCATTTAATGCAATACACCTATTTAGATGCTTTTTCCACTGTTCAAAAAAGTTTTTGAACTCAATTTTGATGCCTGTTCATGCTTCTGCTGTTTTTTGTTCCATCTCTTCCACATTGGCAAGACGTTTCCCTTTACAGACTTTTTTCATTCGAGGAAAAAAAAATCATTTGGGACAAGATCAGGTGAATAGGGAGGGTGGGACATGGGGGTCATGCTGTGTTTGGCCAAAAATTGCTGAACACTCAGCGTGGTGTGGGCAGGATCACTCATAAATCACCCATCACAAAATGGGCAGATGTATTGAAAGACTCTCCCAAAAGCTCACTGAAGCTGAATGCAGCCTCTCACAACAACACTAGCTGGTACACTGATGCCAATGAGTTCCTAGAACACTTACCTAGCGGGGAATGCCTGTACTGCAAGGGGCTTGCCCTCCAAAAAATAATTCGATTTTTTTCTGGGATCCTCCCTCATATATGAGGAAACATATTTTAGCGCACTCTCAACTTTGAAAATTTTAGGAATCTGTAAGAATATTGTAGCACCAATATCAGGACTATGTCCTGATTCCGTGGCATTTTATTCAAATTGACCAAGCTACCTTGTGCCTCCTGCCTTGTCCTTGGACCTTGAAGCAGAGTTTGCCCTAGGCCTTTACAACTGCAACATGGAATACCCTCAGTGTATTGAAAGTACCACTGAATTAAACTGACCTAGATCCAAATTTTCCTTTACATCCAGAACTGAAAAAGAGCTGAAACAAAGAACAAAAGATTTAATTTTTTTTAAAAAACCCAAGTTATAATCCTGGTCCTGCCACTTGTTAGCTGTATGACTTGCCATTTGTTAATTAACTTCTCTGAGCTTCTGTTTCTTCATATAAAAGTGGGAATAATAATCCCTGTCTTGCCTTATAAAGTTGTTGTAAGGAACAAAAGAAATAATATGCAAGCAAAGAATAACTCTGGGCTTCACTTACTAGGTACTATGATATCATACTACATATAATATCCCATTTAAAACTTATAATAACCTCACAGGTATCTATCATACCCTCACTCAACAGATGAAGTCACTGAGGCCCAGAAAAGTTAAGTAACATGTAGGCTTTTTCAGATTCCCAAGTATACATTCCTTCCATCTTACTATTCTGCTTAGCAAACACAAAGCACAAATGCCAGGCATTCCATCCCTCAAGTTCCAAGGGACTAAGAAATCTGGCCTACCTAACTAGCTTAGTGTCAGCGCAACAGCAGTTGCTTTATAAGTAAGTATTGAATGAAGGCAGACAGTGGGGTGGGTCCCAAAATCAAAACAACAAAGAACAAATGAGAATCAATATGGGATCCAAGGACTCCTTGCTCAACCACAGTAGCTAGGATTGACAAAACTGTGGAGCACAAAACCCTACAACTTCTCTCTTCTATACCCAAAGCAGAGTGATGCTTTGGTCATGGCCCTCTTTCTGATCAGCACAAGTGTGGCCTCAAGTCCATAAATGTACTCTAGCAGCAGCAAAATCCATTGATCAGAGCTGCCTGCAAGATGAAACTATCAGACATAGTTGGGCCCTGTAAAAACCCTGCCTATACCCTGTTTAGAGCTGGCAGAGTGGAGCTATGGCCAAGCCTGGAAGCAGATTAGGAAAACCAAAGAGGATGGAGGGAAACTTACTACTTTACAAGTCCATCTGCTTACTAAACAATATTGACCCTACAACATGCCAGGCTCACGCACGATGCAGGCATACAATGGTGACCAAAACCAGACCTTGTTCTCAGCTGGCTACAGGGCATCAACAAGTAATTGTAGGATTACCAACTTTCTCTCTATGACACTGAAAGGTTTTGGAGGGCCACGAAGCAGGCAGGAAAGTCAGGTTTACTAGAGAAATCAGAAACAGCCAAGATATGCCAGTAACTCAGTCACAGCAAAGTCCTTTGTTGGAACCATTGGGGCTAGATGGCTTTCAGGATTTGGGTTCCTCTGGATTTTAAAAAGGCAATATGTTATATATACCATATATTATTTAATAACCCAGTGGAGTCTAAGGAAACACCTTGTAATAAAACACATTAATAATTAAAACATGAATATTCACATTGATAGCGACAAGTAAAGGCTCTCAACAACCTCATCTCAGGTCAAGCCATCCTAACCTCGTGAAAAACATTCCAGTTTTTTGATGTTTGGATTTTGGAATTTCAGGTAAGGGTTTGCATACCTGAACTAAGGATAACATTGAAAATATCTATTTTCATTAACAAAGGTACCTGAATGATCAATGTTTGTATACCTAACCCTGAATTGTACCCCCACATCTTTAAAATAAATAAATGAATAAATAAATGAATAAGAAAATATCCACTTTAAGAGAAAAGCTAATTATATGTATCTGAATTCTAGAGGAAACATCCCAAACCACACATTAATATTTACCAAAGACATGCAAACCTGATTTTTTGTTTTCCTGATTTATTGATAAATTAATATAATTGCAAGATGCAGGATAGGGTCTAAAGATAACAGAATAGACAAAGAAATTAAGTAAATACAAGGAACACACTAGAAAATGTGAGGGTCTTGGGATCAGGGCTCCTGCCATGGGGCAAAAAGCTTATCCTGAAATTTACTTCCTGAAGGGACCTAAAACATCTGAGACTTTGTAGTTCATAGACAAAGGTGTCTAAGAATTGCAATGACTTATTCTTCGTTGCTACGTATAATGGATGCTTTTCAGTCCTCATTTGCTATCCTCTCAGCAGAACAGGAACTATGACCCTTTCCCTGTCTTCCATGACAACACAGCCTCATTTCCCTTTGTTCTTCCTGCTCATCTTTTCAGTCACCACAACCAACTAACTCATTTCTTCCACCATCTCTTGGCACCAACGCTCCTCTGACATCTACTGTGAGCACTCTGCTCCATCCACATGCTTTCTCTGCAAATCTCAAACAACCCACAGCATCAGCACCCATCTCATGAGGCTGGCCAGCAGAGCACCTTCTCCCCCCCTTCCCCCTGAGCTTTAGACTAATACAGTCAACATCAGCCTCTAGCCTTCACTTTCCCCACACTCCCACCTTGCCCAGTTCTGCTTCTGGCCACACACAACCTATATGTGGTCACCTTTTTCCTTTCTCCAGATCCTCATGTTTCTGTGCCCAGAATGACCTCTGTTCTTGTGCTCTCATTCCCAACTTGAACATCACTCTTCAAAATGTTTCAAGCTTCACCTTCTTCAGGACTTGACTCTCCACCTTCCCAAAAAAGCAAACGTGCTCTTGGGCTCCTTTCCCTTGTCTTCATTCTTCCTGCACTCTGCTTACCCCGATGGAAGCACTTATCAAAGCAATGTAAAACTCTCTGTTTACTTGTATATGCACCCCCACCAGACCGACAGTTCCTTAAAAATAGGCGCAGAAGTATTGTTCACAATGGCAAGAACATGGAACCAACCATGCTGTCCATCAAAAGAGGACTAGATTAAAAAAAAAAATGTGGTACATATACACAATGGAATAACATACAGCCATTAGGAAGAACAAAATCTGAACTTTGCAACACCCTGGATGGACTTAGAGTCTATAATTCTGAGTGATCTTTCACAGAAACAAAGAACTGGGTATCACATGTTCTCACTCAAAAGCAGACCTTGAACAACTATCATAATACTATAAGAAAAGTATTGGCAGTAGCGGGAAACTGCAGGGGGTCGGGGAACGGGAAGGTGGGATTGGCAATAGTGAGACTCTGCCTGGGGAAGGAGGGGCACACCTCATCAACAAGGGTACTTGCATAATGAATATTTGTAAACCTAACCCTGAATTGTACCTCACATCTTTAAAATAAAAAATTTAAAAGTTAAAAAAAATAGGAGCAAGGTCCCTCTTTCTGTATCCTCAGAACCTACCTAGCTAGCTTAGTGTCAGCCCAACAGCAGCTGCTCGTTAAGCAAGTATTGAATGAAAGCAGTAATTAATTTGCCCCATCCTACTATGGTTGGAGGAACTCTAAAAGCATTTAGCATGGAAAAACATATATTACCATAGCCAGACACAGAGTGGGTGCTTAACACAGTTCTGTTGAATGAATCAATTATATATTTCATTAGCCTTTATAGGACTCTTCATCTTGTACTTAAGATACACACAGATTAACTAGACTTTTGTGCTCTGGATTTTAGCCCCAACTTTTATAGAAAAATGCCTTTCAACTTCCAAATAGCTTAGAATACAGCCTGTTGTGTAAGCAGGGTGCAAGTGCAGCACTGTTTATAAAATTTAGCTTCTATTGATCTATTTTCATTTTCTTTCCCTAAACCTGTAAATTACAATCTACCTCTACCTACCTCATTAAAAGAATTACATACATATTCCCTCATTTTCTTCCTGTACCCTATCCTTCATTTCTTTATCCTCATGTTCTTCTTTCTCTTCATTTAATGGAATTAACATTGGTAAGAGCTATCATAAGATGACAAAAAGATGAACTGAATAGCCTGATCAAATAATTAGGACAAGGTAAAAATCAAAGCAGTATACAGAACAAACAGAAACAATTCATATTTTCAAAAATAAGATACTAAACAACTGGGCTATGTGCTCTTGAAACTACTGCATGCAGAGTTCTGGAATATATACTGAAACTGATCACTATGCAAATTGGATTGGGGGGGTACAGGGTCTAGAAACACATCAAATCACCTTCCTACAGGAGCCAACAGTGCTCTAGAGGCAAGCTGTGCCTTGAAAAGTTGACCTGACATACTCAAAAGTTACTCCCTCAGTGCACCAAGAAAACAGACATATACACACACTCATACACATGTATACACACAAATACTCAAGATTGCTGCTAAAGGCAGTATATCTGTCATACCCATCAAAGTCACAGGCAAACAAAGAAGCTTGTGCTCTGTGGGTAGGATGGCCAGTCAAGTTCACCTTCAGAACAATAAAACTTGTGCCATTATCTGGAAGATGACTGTATGGAACAATTTTTGTATTGAGAGATTGTTTCACAGCTTTATTGAGATATAATCAATTTTAAGTTTTCAATTCAAAGGTGTAGAGACCTATGCAACCATCACCACAACCAATCTTAGAACATTTTCCTTACCCCACAAAGCAATCCATATATCTTATTCATCACCAACCCACTCTCCCCTGACCCCTCATTCCCCCAGCCCTAGTCAGTCATTAATCTACTTTCCGTCTGTATGAAATGGCCTATTATGGACATTTCATATTAAAAGTCATACAATATGCGGTCTTTTGCTAGTGCCTTCTTTCAGTTAGCATGTCTTTAAGGTTCCCCTGTGTTGCAGCATGTGTGAATAGTTCATTCTTTTAATAGTCAGGTAATAGTCCATTTAATGGATGTGCTACGTTTTGTTTATTCCATTCATCAATTGATAGACATTTGGTTTTTCACTTTTTAGCTATTATGAATGATGCTCCTATGAATATTTGTGCACAAGATTTTGTTTGGACATGTGTTCTCATTTCTCTTGGATATATGCCTAGGAGTAGCATTGCTGGGTCATATAGTAACTCTTTTGATGAACTGCTATATTGTTTTTCAAAGAGGCTATACCATTTTCCATTCCCACCAAGCAGTATGTAAAAGTTTCTATTTCTCCACATCCTTACCAACACTTGCTATTATCTGTCTTTATTATTATAGTCATACTGGAAGGTGTGAGGTGGCAAGTCACTGTGGTTTCACTTTGATTTTCCCTGGTGGATAATGATGTTGAGTATCTTTTCATGTGCTTATTGGTCATTTACATATCTTCTTTAGGAAAATGTCTATTCAAGTCCTCTGCTCATTTTTAATTGGGTGGTCTTTTATTGAGCTGCAAGAGCTCTTTATATTTCTTGATACAAGTTCCTTATTACACATAAAATTTGCAAGTGCTTTCTCTCATTTTTTAAGTTGTCTTTCCATTTTGTTGATGGTACCATTTGCAGCATAAAAATTTTGAATTTTAATAAAAATCCAATGTATTTATTTTTTTCTTTTTTGGTCATTTTGCTTTTAGTGATATATCTAATAAGGCTTTGCCCAACGCAAGGACAGAAAGATTTACTCCCAAGTTTTTTTCTAGTTTTACTGTTAACTTTGAGTTTGCTTTTGTCCATGGTATAAGGAGGCTCTTTTTTTCATTGGTATTAATTATATATTCATAACTTATAAAGCAGCTCTCACATCTTTTGCTTTCCCTTTCCTCTCAATCTTTTTTTTTTTTCTTTTTGAGTTGAGATCTCACTTATTCACCCAGGCTGGAGTGCAGGGGCCCAATCACAGCTCACTACATCCTCAACCTCCTGGGCTCAGGTGATCCTTCTGCCTCAGTCCCCTAAGTAGCTGGAACTACAGGAGCGCACCACCACACCCAGTTAATTTTATTTTTGTAGAGACGAGGCTTCGCTATGCTGCCCACCATATTTAGGGATAAAAATTCCTTTTATCCATTGCAACACACTCTCATTAGGTAAAGTAAGTGGGATGTAACAAAAAAAGTTGTTTACGAAAATATTCTATTACTGAAATGATCACCAACCACCTCTGTATCCACCCTTGATTAAATATGATTGTTTAAATTTGTTAAATTTACCTTATTGGGTTTATTTTACTAAGTGTAGAAGCTCTACAATCTATCAATATTATGTTTAATCAAATTTCCAAAACTTCTAGATGAGAGTTTTGCTTGCAAAACTCATTAGGTATTTAGAGTTAAAAGATCATTGTCATTATTCAGTATCATTACCCTATGTGAATTCATCTCTTTAAACTCAAATAATATATTTATAAAATTAAAAAATTATCTGTGTATTAGATAAACAAAACCACCATAAACTAATGGGTATTGCCAAATAATAGATTCAAAACTGCCACTACTTGCAGGAATCTTAAAATAAATGATCCTTGATTTTTTGGATGTCATATACTCATAGACATTTAGGATGGTATGCTATTCTAATGCTTTTCCTACAGAGAAAGGAATTAAAAGCCAGAAAGACTTGGTTTTTCCATAGGAAAGAAAATTACAAGAATTATCTTAACAGCATCCTACATTTCTATGGAATTTTAAACTTTATTAAGATGTTCAGCCAACATTAGGTAAAGTAAGTGGGATGTAACAAAAAAAGTTGTTTACCAAAATATTCTATTACTGAAATGATCACCAACCACCCCTGTATCCACCCTTGATTAAATATGATTTATAATATTTATAATATTTAATAATGCCAACATTCACCCTTTAAAATAAAAAAAACTTCTCCAATTCTTCTTTTGTGACTTGACTTTCTTTCCACTTTGCATGCTTCCTTTTGGCTCAATTTACTGGGCCATCTATCTCATCATTCCCATTTTAGTCATCCAAGTTACCAAATTTCCTTCTAACTGCTCTAGTCATTTTCAAGACAATTCACCTGCTATTCTGCACACCATTAAATCTTCCTCCATTTTTATAGTTTGAAAACTGTGCTGCTGGCTTTTTTAGATTTTAGTGCCTGCAGCTTCTTGCTATTAGAGTTCAGATGAAGTCCATCTTTCCTGTATAGACTCTTCCTCTCAACAGTCTTTCTGTAGCAGATACATCTATAGCCTTTCTCTTTGAACCAATTCTGATATACTTAGACATCACCTGCTATTATAGCCAGGAAAAGGCTTGTGTCGCTGGTGTCAAGGATCAAACAGTTAGAAATTACCACTTTATCAAGATTGTCTACTTTACCCAGGGAGGTGAATTTGTACAGCATCACTGCATGAATCATAAAGTATGTACCATGTCACCACCTATTCATGCTATTTAGAGCAAGTTCACAATACAGAGGGGGATGTATAAAAAAACAGAATTTATTTATTTAAAAACTGTATATTTATTCTTACATGTTTAAACTTCAGTCACCCTCAAAGTACTCTCCATTTGATGCAATACAGCTATCAAAGTGCACTTTCCACTGCTTAAAACAGTTTTTGGAACTCATCAATTTTGACGTCTTTTAGTGCTTCTGCTGTTTTTTATGTTTCACCTTTTCTATAATGGCAAAATGTTTTCCAGTGCGGACTCTTGTCATCTAGGGAAATAGAAAAAAATCTCACTTTGGGGCAAGATCAGGCGAATAGTGAGGATAGGGAATGGGGTCATGCAGCTTTTGGTCACAAACTGCTGAATACTCAGCATGGTGTGGGCAGGTATGCTTGTAAATTACCCATCAAGAAATGGGCAAATGAGTTGAAAAAATCTCCAAAAACAATTTCACTGACGCCAGAGGCAGCCTGTCACAACAACGCTAACTGGTACACTGACACAGATGTGCTCCTAGAACACTTACCTAGCAGGGGAAGCCTGTTCTACAAAGGGCCCGCCCTCCCCAAAGATAAGTCAGGGTTTTGGGGATGTCCCCCTCCATATTATCTAGGTCTTCGTTTCCAGTAACATGAGGGAACTCTTCTAATTTCTAAATTACTTTTAGCCCTGAAACACTATCATTCTTCTCACTTCTATAGTCACATTCGCCTTTCTTGTTTTCATGATTAGTAGAAGGTAAAAAGATGGCTAAAAGTTCAACTACCTGTTCATGTAGATGAGTAACCATTTGCCTTTCAAACGAGGTTGAACTATTTTTTCTACCTTTAAAATATACTGTGAACATCATCTCCATTTCTGAACAACTCCACAGTGTTTTTCTAACTATAGTGTTTGTGCTAAATGTGAATAGACCTGCAAATTAATGCAGTTTAGCTCACTCGAAATCCAGACTGGCAAGTCTCTTTCTCTGAACCCAACCAAACAAGAGTCAGTTTGGCAGGCATGGCTGTGTTTCATATAGACAGGAGGCCTGTATTTATTTGTGCATTGTGACCTTTTAGTTTTAAACAAATGGCTTACATTTTCAAAGAGATTTTAATGGTTCAAGAAAATCTATACCATATAGCTTACAAACTTTATAAATATCTTATGTAATCCTTATAACAATGCTTTGAGACAGGTACTATTATTATTTCCCCCACTTTATAGATGAGGAAACTGAGGCAGCTATCATGCCCAAAGTTACCTAGGCTTCAATCATGGATAGTCTAGTTCCAGAACACATGTTATTCAATGTAAAATAAAATGATATGGCATCTCTAGTGTTTATTAATAATCAAATGCAGACCAGGATCAGTGCTCACACCTGTAATCCTAGTACTTTGGGAGACTGAGGTGGGAGGATTGCTGCAGCCCAGGAGTGAGCCATGATCATGCCATGGTACTCCAGTATGGGCAACAAAGTGAGACCCTAACTCAAAAAATAAAAAAAATTAATAAAATAAAATAACCAAATTCAAGAGATAAATCATGGCCTTAATTTATTTTCTTTGCAGTTTTTCATTTTATAAATACAAAAGGCCACTCTCTGAAAGTTCATTTTGTTCTGTCAATGCTTGAAGACAATCAATGATAATATACTCTTTGCTAATTGAGAGAAAGATTAAACCCACCTTTGAATGTGATTCACAAATAACCAAATGAAAAATAAAAACCTCCACACTGGGTTGCCCTCTGATCAAAGCTACATTCTGGTCCTGGCAAGAAGTGAAATAGGTAGTTCAACTGCAATAGTATGAAAGAGAAAGTGGCAGTAATAAACACAATTTATAGTACAAAACTAGGCAGGATTTGGACTGGTGTGAGATGGTCTCCATGTATCTTTTATTTTCCAAAAAGTTAGGTAAATCAGGGCCACACTTATCTCAGTACAACTCATCATTCAAAGACATTTCAAAATGATTTCAACACCAGGGATTCATCACTTTTTATCATGGTTGAGTTTTCTTTTCTTTTTTTTTTTTTTTTTTTTGAGTTGGAGTCTCACTCTGTCACCCAAACTGGAGTGCAGTGGCCGCTCCCGGACACTACAGCCTTGACCTGCTGGGCTCCGGCGATCCTTCCGCCTCAGCCTTCCAAGTAGCTGGAACTACAGGCATGTGCTACCATGCCCGGCTAATTGTTTTTTAATTTATTGTAGAGATGAGGTCTTGCCAAGTTGCCCAGGCGGGTCTTGAACCCACGGGCTCAGGCAATCCACTCACCTCAGCCTCCCAAAGCACGGGATTACAGGCTGAGCCACCGAGCCCGGCTTTATGGTTGAATTTTCACTCTCTATTAATAAGTTCTGTTTATAACATTTTCAAAATTAATTTTTCACCTGGCAACACCACATAAGTGGGCAAAGCTAACATTCTATTGAAAAAGAACTGATCAAAATAAGGAGTCAGAGAAAGACTGGCAAAAAGTGGCTTTAATCTAGCAAAAAGATACATTTTCATTTGGCTTTGTATTGAATCTTTTCAATAACAATTCAACGTTTTTACTGTTCTAACCTCCCTTAAAAAATTGAATATCCCATATTTTATCTGCACTATCTGGGGATGCTGGGCTGTGGAAGAAGGTGGGAGGAATGGGTGGCAGAGGGTGGTCAGCTACCAGCTGCTGTTAAAATCTGTCAACTGGCAACTGAAGCCTCTTGATTTGTGAGCAATTTCCAAAAGAAAAAAAAAATCAGAGCTACCATCTGGGAAGTAGGAAGAAGATACCACTTGGCAAAAATGTTTCAGAAAACACAGGCAAACACAGAAATACACACAAATGCATCAATGTGTACACACACATACACACAGAGAAATGCAGTGGCCTCAGCTGAGAAAACCGTCAATCCCCTCCTGTTACTAAACTTTTTTTTTCCAGCTAGACTCACATAAAAGGAAGGTCAGAGGGTTAGTGAGTGGCAGAACAGCTGGATTCTACTGATAGCCCCACTGCTGACTCACTACTCGACTTCAAGCAAACCACCTGTTATGAATTTGGGGCACAGTTTATCAATTTGCAAAGCAGGTGTGAGCATTCTCACCTTCCTAAAATCATGAAGTTCATTTAAATGAGGATTTCAAAGAACTGTGCTATTCTGGGAATAGAATTCCCGAAAGGAAGTGTAACATAATTTTTAGAGTTCCACATGATCTCCATACACTCATCAAGAATATTCACAGTCAAGAACAAACCACCAGTGAGCATTGCTGTCTGTTCACACAAGTGCGGAGGAAAAGCTGATGCCTGTTCCCAGGGAGAAGCACAACTACCCCTGGTATCAGAATGTGATGCTCTTTCTACCTCCTTTTTACCTCATATTCACCCACCACTTTGCTCCAAAAGGACCACTTCATTCCTTTTATTATAATGCTCAGGCTGGCCCATGGGAAGCACTCAGATGAAAGGTTATTGTGATAAGTAAGCATCACACACTGCTTGGCACTCTGACCTCAGACTGAATTTTGCTGAGGAATAAAGATAGCTACTTTCACATTAAAGAAAAACAGCTCCCAGGCCGGGCTCGGTGGTTCAGCCTATAATCCCAGCACTTTGGGAGGCCCAGGTGAGTGGATTGCTTGAGCCCGCGTGTTCAAGACCCGCCTGGGCAACTTGGCGAGACCTCATCTCTACAACAAATCATAAATTAGCCGGGCGTGGTAGCGCACGCCTGTGGTTCCAGCTACTTGGGAGGCTGAGGTGGAAGGATCGCTGGAGCCAAGCAGGTCGTGGCTGTGGTGGCCGGGAGCGGCCACTGCACTCCAGTCTTGGTGACAGAATGAGACTCCAACTCAAAAAAAAGAAAAAAATAAACAAAACAGCTCCCAGAATTTGATATTGAAACATTCTATACTTGTCTTTGATTACCCCTGATCAACTCCACTCGGACTCTCCTGCATCTTTTTTTTTTTTAATTACACTTCAAGGTAGGTACTGTCAGTATACTCAGTACTTTCAAGTTCAAATTTAATCAAAGTTAATGTTGAAGCTTTCTTTAACCATGGTTTTTTCAGCCTAATCCAAAATAGCAATGGATTTTGCTAACATATATATATTGAAAATACATATATGTGTGTGTGTGTGTGTATATATATATATACACACACATATATATGTATGTATTTTCTAGTTGTACTAGAGATAACCTAAGACTTCAGTCTTTCAGAATGTTAATGGTTTGATGACTTTACCTATTTAATCATGAATCTGTTATCCTTTTTTTTTTTTGAGTTGGAGTCTCACTCTGTCGCCCAGACTGGAGTGCAGTG